>NC_062523.1:30912554-30955054 GCF_022655615.1 Tachysurus fulvidraco
GGCTCCCCGTGACCCGAGAAGTTCGGATAAGCGGTAGAAAATGAATGAATGAACGAACGAATGAATGTTATTGAAGCTCCATCTCTATCGGTTGTAATGGTCAGATGTTTGAACGTGTTATGGCTATGCCATGCTACTGTAATTTGACTATTATAGAGTAATATTATGGTTGTATTATGACCTGTAGTTTATCTGTGTTATAGCTGTGATCCAGTTGTTTTTCAGTGTATGAAGGGCATTTGTACATATTTAAACGTATCTGTTATCCATCAAGCTTCTCACCGTGCGGTCGGAGATCCAGGTGTTATGGCAATATTTCTGAGTTCCATCTAGTTCTTGGGTCAGCTGACTTCGGTCTATGTACGAATGTAGTTCATCCACTGTGCTCAGCATGATAACCTATTCACACAAATACACTCTACATATCCAGCATATTCTTTACACAACATATACATGTAATGGATATAAAAACACTGACGTAGCTGTTTACTTACCGGCACCTTCATCCTGAAATCGTCTCCGTGGAATTTGAAGAAAATGTCCGAAAGAGTGCGCTGGAGGAGAGCGTGGGGCCGCAGCACCAGAACCAGTCGTAGGTTTCCTGGGAAGCCACTCTGACGATATGGAACAAAACAGCAATCAGTAGTCTCATATAATTAATGTCATATAATTAATGCACCCTTACTCACATACCGAGATACGGAGTAATGTCCCTTTCACACATGCCCATCGATCCTGGCGCCTGTCAATCACTAAGATAAAGCCCACTCCTGCTGCACTCAAACTGAAACACACAAAGACATTACCATCACTATGGATTACTCTGTAATGATTTCAATAGATCCCGTTTCACACTGTGTCTTTACCTGGGAACACTTGTCAGATAGGTGAGAACATTGTGAAACTCTTCATCACTGATCTCGCCAAATGATGGGAATTCTGGGAATATGATGATGGGGCTGTCATCCTGTCCTCTGCCTCCTGAAGTAAAGTCAAAGCAGAAAATAGTGAGAAGATGATTTAGACTGTCCAGCCACCAGGGGGCGATCAGGGACAAATTCAGCTTTGGCTTCTGCAGTGCTGGCACAGATTCTTTTACATGACTGAAATACTGGGATTATATTTGGAGCCATCAGCTGAGCAAGAGAGAGAGAGCGCGCGAAAGAGAGAGGGAGAGAGAGAGAGAGACAGAGAGAGACAGAGAGAGACAGACACAGACACAGAGAGAGAGATACAGAGTGACAGAGCTGTTTTTTACAGAGCACCTGGTCATAGGTCCTCAAGTGCATCACGTGAACAAAATATTAATCTGGCTAGTCATGCCTGTTCTTCCTGTCTCCATGACAACAGGGTAGAGCCTCCACAGTCATCATGTAGCTCAGCTTGCTTCATTTAAACAGAATCAAGTCTGTCATCAGCTCCTCTCTCACACTCAGACTCATGAACTCAAGTGACCCTCTGCTGTGATTCGCCATATAATATTAACAACGCTTCACAAAAACTGTCACATTGACTAGCAGTGAAATGAACTCTACATCCATCCTGGCTGTTCTGCCCGGACATGTTCCTCAAAAAGGAATAACACAAGCCATAAATCCAGATTCATCTGACCAGATTATGTTACGCCTTCCGTCCACCTCGAGGTCCGACACGTCGTATGTTCTGAGATGCTTTTCTGCTCACCACAATTGTACAGAGTCATTATCTGAGTTAATCTAACCTTTTCTTTCAGCTCATTTGTTCTGCACTGCCGCCACGTGATTGGCTGATTAGATAATCGGATGACTGTGTACGTGTTCGGGTTCCTAATGATGACGAAAATTAGTAAAAAAATAAATACATAAATGAATAATAATGAGGTTTTACAGTGTTCCCAGGGCAGAGTGATAGGATTCGTCTTTTTTAAATAAATAAATAAATAAACAAACAAATAAATAAATAAAGACTTCCCATTAAAGACCTCGCCACTTCTAGTTTAAATAAAATTTAATAATAACAATTATTATTACAGTAATAGAATTAAAATAAACTTTGATTTGTAAGATAGAAAAGACACATTTATGATTTTTAAAGGATCTTATAAAAGTTAGTAAGATAAAACAAATTTTACCCGACAGGAAGGCAAACTTCTTCTTCAGCTCAGTGATGATGTCAGCAGCGCAGATTGGACTCGTCTCCTTTTGCATAATCTCATCTGTAAAGCAACACACACAGTAGTGTTACAGTTACTTTTCAGTAAACACACACACACACACACACACACACACACACACATGCAACAGTAGCTATGTGGATATTTCCTTTTACAATGCTTTGCATGAGTAATAAATTCGTTTGTGTGTGTGTGTGTGTGTGTGTGTGTGTGTGTGTGTGTGTGTGTGTGTGTGTGTGTGTGTGTGTGTGTGTGTGAGTATGTTTTTACTATATATAGAATCTGTGTGTGAGTAAAAGTGTGTATATTGCCCAGAGGGGCTCCCATGCACAGCCTCAGACAGCAGGAAAAGGTGGGACAGAATACTGTATGATGAACACTACTCCTCCCTCACCTGAGGACATGAGGACACACACACACACTGACAGAGATGCTGTATGACTTGAAACATACAACAATGATTTCTGAATAATTACACAGACTACAAAGGTGCAGTTAAGAAACAAGAGAACAGTAGTAGGCTTTGAGGAGTCAGGTTCATGCCCTTGGGAACTACACACACACACACACACACACACACACACACACACACACACACACACACACACACACACACACACACACACACACAATGCATTATGCCAAAGTTTAAAAACTCCAAGACTTGAATCATGGTTATCTTTTATCTATTACTAACTGGATCAGAAGATCATGGACAGATTTGGAGATCTGGATCACATTCATGTCACAAAATAATGAGAAAAATAAAAGCACTTTTGAAAAGAAAATCGTTCGTAAATCTAATATTTAAAAAAAATGAAGTAAAGTAAATACAACAATGAACATATTACATTATGAACATTGATCTTTAACGTGTGTGTTTTTGTAACACACACTTCCACTCACAGGTTGTTTCTTCTCATCCATCACACACTCGCTTACACACACTATTAGACAACAAAGCTCAGTAAGGACTTTTGCAAAAGAGACAAAGCTGTGTATCTTTCCTTCTATCACTTACTGTACAGATGACGGCAACAGAGAGTCAAGTGGTGATATTTTTCTGCCTCTTTCAGGGGAATGTGCATAGGTCGTCGTCCGTTTTGTACGTCCATCTCCGCTGACTGCTCTCTCTGTTCTCCCTCCACCTCAACGCTACTCTCTCATGGTCTCAGCCACATCCAGCGTGTGTGGGAACTCGCTACCTGAGACAGGTGCTTGAATCAACTAACATATCTCTCTCTCTCTCTCTCTCTCTCTCTCTCTCTCTCTCTCTCTCTCTCTCTCTCTCTGTCTGTTTCTCTTTCTAACACAGCTTCAGTAAATCCTACACCCACTATCATAGGAAACCCTTTCTCTCACTCTTGACAGCCATCCATGAATGGATGTCTGTGTTTGTGTGTGTGTGTGTGTGTGTGTGTGTGTGTGTGTGTGTGTGTGTGTGTGTGTGTGTGTGTTTGATCTTATCAGGCCAAGTGCTATAACAAAGGCTAGATTCAGACCATTCAAATGATGCTGTTTTCTATCTGTAGTCAACATGCCGAAGGTTACAGACCACAAACTCTTAAACACAACGAGTCTTTAATACCTTTTCAATCGTACAAAGATAAAACATCAACTTCTGATATATTTCAATAATTTGTTCAATCAAACTTGTCACTTTTTTTAACCAGACCTTTGCGGCTAACGAATCATGAATCACCTGACAGGAAGCTGGAACAAAGTGACCATGAGACCGTGTAAGGTGTTTTATGTGATGTGTCGCATAACAAGCTAAAACTAGCATGGTTTAAATATGTCATGATTTCCTTTCACTTCCTCAGAGAGTAGAAGTTATCACTAATTGATAATAAAGAATTGATATGCAGTTACTTTGACATTTGTGTAATAAACTTTAACTTTAGGAGTTTAGGAGCCATAAAAATGTTTCCTTATGGTTAGCCGTTAGCAGCAGCGCAAAGCTAAAGAAGGAAACCTGAAATATGAATATGCTGAATATTCCTGATTGACTAGCTACATTTTGTGTAAGGGAAAACCGTATAACGTTTATTTATGATGAAACTGATTTCTTAGGATTTTAATAATAGTAAAAACAGAGGACAAAAGAAAGAAGATGCTAAACTAACGTAAAAAAAAATAGATCGACAACTAATGTGCTAAATTATGCTTTAAAAAACACAGATGGTCTTTAAAACAGGTTTCTTTTTAAATTGAAATAGAACATTCAATCATTTGAATACTTTTTGTAAAAACCTTTTTTGTAATAATATGGGAGCTTTCTTCAGTCTCGCCTTTTATAATCCGTTCTCCGTGCATTTGTAATTCGTCTGAATTTCCACACTCACCCCGTTTCAGAGTCGTGAGGGGAAACTGTCCTGCATCGCTGCCTCGTTTCACTCGCCGCTTGCACTGTTTCCTTGACATGATGTAACTCTGCCTAGAACCCTAATAACACAACCGGTACTGTATAAAATCACAGCTATAAGTTCCTCGACTCCTGCAGTAACACTGCATGTAGCTGCAGCTGTGTGTCTAAGCAGCTCACCATCCACATTACTGAACTATTACTGTGGAAAAACCTCAGATTTATTTGCATTGCATGTGATGTCTGGTTTTCTACTCAAGTCCTGCCACACACACACACACACACACACACACACACACACACACACACACACACACACACACACACGAGAATGTCCTACACAGCACCTCCAGCAGGGATCCCACAGGAAGCTATATAACTTACACAGAACTTTTACTTCCCTGCCTCAGACAAGCGATCACTAGTTCACAAGACACAGTAATTTTAACACTTTTAGTAAGCCTTCTTATTTTATTTTATGATCATTATTGGCTTTTCTATGCACCATTCAGTTTCATGACCACTGAGTGTTTATTTTAGAAATTCCTACAGCCTGGAATCACAGTATCCTACTCCAGAGTGGCATCTTGCTGGCGGACCTGGGATTCAAACTCACAAGCTTCAGGTCAGTAGTCATGGCCTAATGGTTAGAGAGTGGTTGTGGGTTCGAGTCTTGGGCCAGCAAAACCACGACTGAGGTGCCCTTGAGCAAGGCACTGAACCCCCCCAACTGCTCCTCGGGCACCACAGCATAAATGGTTGCCCACTGCTCTGGGTGTGTGTTCATGGTGTGTGTGTGTTCACTGCTGTGTGTGTGCACTTTGAATGGGTTAAATGCAGAGTACGAATTCTGAGTATGGGTTAGCCGTATGTCGTACTTAGCCGTATGTCACGTCACTCACTTGTACAGTACTTGAGTACTCACTTGTTATAGTCCAACACCTAAGCTACCACACCTCCAGATCCAGCACTATTAACAACAGATCCATCTGGAAGGACATATACTGTAGTAATTGTTCATCACTTGTCGTGCTAAAGTCCTGCAGTTTCTTGGGGCATTGTGTTAAGGAGACAGAAAAAGGATTGTTGGCACATTTGTTGGACTACTTATCGGAAGGTCATGAGTTTGAATCCCAGGTCCACTGCTGGGCCCCTGATAACCCTGATGGTCTAAGCATCTGTCAGTAAATTGTATAAAGGAATTTGGCATAAAATAAAGTAACAAAATTGTTGATAAATAATGAAAAAACAGTAATGACTGTAAACCATGTTATAAACATTTTTTTGCGACCCTTCGCCCCCAGGCCTCGGTGATTCTGTATTTATTCATTTCTTCAGCCTTCATTCATTTTAGACTATTAATTAATATACAGTTCTTAAGTTTTTATTACTCTAATCACTATGAATTCAACTTTGCATATACGATTAGCCTAAAGGAAGCTGTGCTATTCAGAGGACATTTTGACCTCTCATTATAATAAGTAACTTCCTTGTGAGTCATATTCAGTGTCCAATCAGCATCAAGCATTTTTTTTTCTTATTTCCATTTTGAGTTAATGCTGCTGATATTTTTGGGTTTATTACTAAATGTACTAAACTATTTTCTGTAGTGTTTTTAGAACAGATAAACAGTGGACTGAGAGCGCTAGATATGTTCATTACAATCAGGACCTAGAAAAAGTGGAATATTAATTATTCAAGATTTTAATCATCGTCAGATTTTAGGACCCTGATTTACACCTTTTGGCCACGTCACCTATTAATGTAGCCATTACTACATTACACTATAGGTGTAACCATTGCAATAGTGTATTATTATTATTATTATTATTATTATTATTATTATTATTATTATTGTTGTTGTTGTTGTTTTGTTAAAAACTATTCTATTTTTCATATAATGCAGTGAAAGGTCCAATGGATAAAATGTCCCTAAGGCCATCCTTAAAAATATTCTTGTTTGCCGTAACCCGACCGAACCTGTCAATTTAGGACCGACTCAAATTTTTTTTATTTTTTTTGCTTTAAGTCCGACCGACTTGCCGGTTAAATTTGCGTTAAGACCGACCTTTTTTTTTCTTCTTTTTTTTCTCTCTCTTCAAGCAACTAATACAAAAGCAATAAAAATAATATTAACGGGATCGGGCATCATAATACATCTAAAAAAAAATCATTAAAACATCTCGCTTTAACTTGGCACGAAGTTCTGGAAAAACTGTCCAGCATCAAAATAAGGTTTGCGATGATGAGCCCGAAGGCACGGGTTGAAGACCCAGTCAGTGACGTCACGATATGCTAATTTGTTTACAATCATACCTACGTCATCACCATCACCAAAATTGTAGTTTTTTTTTTTTTTAACTTTTTTTTAACCATCTCTCTCTCTCTCTCTCTCTCTCTCTCTCTCTCTCTCTCTCTCTCTCTCTTTATTTCTCTCTCTCTTTCTCACTGTCTCTCTCTCTCTCTCTCTCTCTCTCTCTCTCTCTCTCTCTCTCTCTCTCTCTCTCTCTCTCTCACTGTCTCTCTCTCTCTCTCTCTCTCTCTGTCTGAAACCCACGCAGGCACAGAATATAAAAAAGAAAGCTCTATAGTCAGTTAACATCAACTGTGTCTATCTACAAAACACACAAGACAGAACAAAATGGAATAAATTCAAGGGTGTACACTCTTTTTTTTTTTTTTTTGCATAAACTTTTTATTTTTTTATGCATTTCAAGTGTCATAATATAGATCATGTATATTTCATATACATCATATACAGTAGACATGTATGTTGCTCTGTCAAATTCTTTAAACATAAAAAAAGGTTTGCCCTTGAATTCATAAAGAGAGCTGTGGATGAACATCTACCACAGGTGGATGTACGTCACAAAAATGGCAGGATGACACATGAAAATGTGATGTTAACTCATACTCATACACACTCCTTACCAACGTTATGAGCGACAGAGCTCAGTCTACGCAGCAGCTCTCGCACAACCTCCTCCTTAGCGTTCACCCAGACCATCGCCATCCTCCAGCCGTGAGAAGATGAGGGAGAGGAGGGTGGGATGAAGAGGGAAGCAGAGCGTAATGTAGCCTGTTGGATCTTAATCGCTGGTAAAGCAGTCTTGCATAGCTGTGCACAAAAAATAGAAGATGATGGGTGAGAGAGAAAAGCACACAGAGCCTGTAGGGACACAGAGCCTGTAGGAACACACACGGATGTGCACAAACCTGTGATATAGTGCCACCTTCAGGACTATAGCTGCCTCTGCACCCTGTTTCAGAAATATGAACATTTTAGGTCAGAAGACACAATTATGTAAACAATAATTTCAACAAGATTTGAACTGGACGTGACACACGTGAAACACGTGACACACGTGAAAAATAAATAATGTGTGAACCTGCTGGAATTTTACAATCAAAAGTAAATAGATTAGAGTAGATTGTAATCAATTTTGTTGTTTATGTTGCATGCTGTTTAGTGGAAGTGCAAGCAATATACAGATTATATACAGATTATATACAGACTTTAGCAGCATCTCTTTCCTTCATGATGTTGTTAGGGATCTAGGTTTAACTACATTCCCCAGAATGCTTCGGGGCCTTTATTGTGTTTCCCGTCTCGCGCGCTTTGTTTTGTTATGGCGGTTCGTTTCGAAACGCCGACGCGAGTTTATCCGTCGTGTTGTGAGCACTTTAAACACCAGGAAACACCGACACACCTCAAGGTAACAGCGGGTGCACTTATAGACTACGGTTTAACTAATACTCTATCGAGTCATTTAGCATAAAGAGTACTCTAAAGAGTCATTTAAAGAGTCATTTGGGTCACTTGGAAGTTTGCTTATCTGTTTGTTTGTGTTGCTAAGTTTGTGTAACAACAGTTTGTTTGTTTGTTTGTTTGTTTGTTTGTTTGTTCGCCGTGAAGTTACATAACTAAATGTAGTTTATGTTTGTTATGTTTTTATTCTTGACATTTCTAAGCTAACAGATAGCACAGCTAATCACCTCAGGAGTTTCACTGGTGTAACTGTCAGGGGTAACTGGGGCTAAATCACCTCACTGGTGTAACTGTCTGGGGTAACTGAGGCAAAATCACCTCACTCGTGTAACTGAGGCAAAATCACCTCACTGGTGTAATTCAGTTCAATTCAAGTTTATTTGTATAGCACTTTTTACAATGGACATTGTCTTAAAGCAGCTTTACAGAACATAAACATAGAACAGAAGGTAAACATAAGGGATAATATAAAGAATTAATATAATAAAAATTCAAGATGTATAGTTCACAGTGTGTGTATGTATGTATGTATGTATGTATGTATGTATTTTGTCCCCAATGAGCAAGTCTGAGGTGACTCAGGCAGCAGTGACAAGGAAAACTCCTTTAAATTGGTAAAGGAAGAAATGAGGGGAACCTCATCCTCATATGGGTGACACTGGGGGTGTGATTGTAATATACAGTCAAACAAATGTTGTATTGTTGTAAGGATCACATGGAGTTCAGATCTCTTAGTATCACAGAGTCCAACTGGAGCTGGTAGATCTGTAGATGTCTCAGGATTTTCACAGAGTCGGCTCTGTGACTGAGGCTAAATCACCTCACTGGTGTAACTGTAACCTACAGGAACATGACGTCTCCAGATGGACCGCAGTCTCACCTCCTGTTCCGCTGGATGGCGAGCGACTCTCAGGCCACCGGAGTGTTTGTAAACGGCTCTCCAGGAGAAATGGGTTCTGTCAGGAGCAGCTGTATGGATGTGTCCTTAGAGGACTCGTTCAGCACCCAGTTCGCCCCCTTACCCATGTCCAGAAGCAGTAGCTGCACGGATGTGGACACCATCTGTCCTTACCAGTCCAGCAGGACCCAGGTCTCCACACACACCAGCAGTGAAGTAGACATGACTCACCCTGCTGCAGGAAAGAACCAGGAACTCATGCTCAGGCTTCAAGAAGTAAGTCCAGGAAGAATTAGATGGGTTCTCTGTCCCAGGTGTAAAACCTTCTGAATCACCAAAGTGTCCTGTTGTGTAGATAGAAAGCTGATGTTAACTGGTACCTGGGGCTAAATTGCTTTCCTTTTTATACTCTGTGCCTGTGTTCCAGAAAGAGAGAGAGAGAGATGGTGGGAAAGACAGAGAGATAGAGAGGGAGAAAGAGGGGGAGACAGACAGACAGGGAGAGAGGGGGAGACGGAGAGAGAGGGAGACAGACAGAGAGACAGAGAGAGATGGTGGGAGAGATCGAGAGAGAGAGAGTGGGAGACAGACAGGGAGAGAGAGAGAGAGAGAGAGAGAGAGAGAGAGAGATGGTGGGAGAGAGAGAGAGATGGTGGGAGAGACAGACAGAGTGAGACAAACTGACAGACAGAGAGTGAGACAGACAGACGGGGAGAGAGAGAGAGACGGTGGGAGAAACAGAGAGTGAGACAGACAGACAGAGAGTGAGACAGACAGGGAGAGAAAGACAGACTGACAGACAGGGAGAGAGAGAGCAGGCAATTGAGCTCATAGTGATTTTACAGCTTTTGTCATGTTTAGATAATTAGGTCATTAGTGACATTTTATCCATTTGGCCATTGGACATTTCACTGCTAGCATTATATGAAAAATAGAATAGTTTTTGGTCAATTTGTAAAGCGTGTAAAGTGTCCCGACCTTTCGTCAGTAAAGCCTTCTCACATGAACCGTATAGACTTATCTAACTGCTTCAGGAGGTTCGCTGCTTCTTAAAGTAGCCCTCAAATCTAGCTCGGTGTTCTTTGTGTTCTAAAACTGTAGTAGAGCCGACTGTAAGCATAAGGAACGCAACACGAGTCCAGAGACCTTTTATTAGACCTTTAAAAAACCGTACTAGGATTATTAGTATGCAGATATAGCAGTTATATATAGTTATATATAGCAGATATATATTGCATATAGCAGAGTAATGATTTACTTGGGTAAGTCTTGACAGTGCAACATAAATCAGATCCCTGTAGATTTTTTGCCATCATCCATACAGACTGGCAAAATTAAGGTTGCTATGGTGTTGCTATGAAGAAGATCGGTCCGGTCCAGAAGTCCGGTTCTTCTCCTTGTTGGTTGGATTTATTGTGCTGGTGGAATTTGTGAAGTTGAGAAACTTTATTCTAAACAGTGTTTGTAGTCTTGTTGCCTCTTCTGCACACCTCTCACTCCCACAAGCCTGTGTGTGTTATTATATTTATCTTATTATATATAAACCACATCTATATTATTTGTTTGTTTGTTTGTTTGTTTATTAATTTATTATTTAATAATAATCCTTATTATTATTATTATTGTTATTATTATTATTATTATTATTATTGTTATTATTATTATTATTATTATTATTATTATTATTATTATTATTAAAATAACTAAAAGGGAATATGATTAATTTAATGAAATTTTAATTTAGTCTAATGTTAGCTAAAAGTTTTGGTAGTTAACTGTTTATGTTAAAAGTTACATAAATAGACATAAAAACACAAGAACACGGAGGGAAATGATCGAATAAAAACAAACATGTATTAAATAGAAAAATTAATCATATTAAAAATTCAATCTAACCTGCATTTTTTTTTTATCTTTTATTATTATTATTATTATTATTATTATTATTATTATTATTATTATTATTATTATTATTATTATTATTATCATCATCATCATCATCATCATCATCCAAATAATGGCATGTTTTCAGGTTTTCTTTTCATCAGCCACAATACTCATTATTGTGATGTCATGAAGGAGCGTTTGAATGAAATTATCAATGTAACCCTCCAAAAAAAGGTCAAGATCAAATATTTAAAATAATAGATTTTTTTTCTTAAATACTTCCCTGGTTAGTGGCCTACAGATTAGTTTTTAAAAAAGAATTGGTGGTGATGTAGACCATCTAATTTCTCTATTTTCATCAGTACTATGATGTGGTTATTGTGATATTTCTTTTTCTACAATAACACACCCAGTGAAATGTTTCTGTAGCTGAAGCTGCTGCAGCAGTGCATGCAAGAACAACTAAAAGCCCACCAACAGGAGCAGCTACAAAAAATGCAGAATGAACAATCAAGGCTATTGGGGATGATGCAGACTGCCTCAGGTATGATATACCGCTTCATTTAGACTTTAATCTGACATTGTGTTTTTTGAATATCTGACTGACTCAACGTTTGTTTATCAGTTTATGAAAATCTAAAGCAGCCTTGCATCAAAAGCGCCGAGCAGCCAGGATCCAAGTGTTCACACACAACACCCAGAGATTCATCAGTTCAGCTTGTACACCAGCAGGCCAAAGAAGTGGAAAGGACACCGGGTAAAGCGTTCATTTCCTTCTTAGTCTTACTTAATGTGAAAGATAGCTAATAGTATTAGTTCTCAACGAAATCCCGCTCTGACATGCACAGAACCGTTTATTACTCGAACAGACCCGAGTTTCGGACATCGCAGCGACGAAGATTATGATCGTAACGAAGAGTCGCTGCATTTCGACGACAAAAGCACGTGCCGAAACGACGGCGAAACGGAGCCACACGACAGGTAAGTTTCATCGGTGTCCGAAGAAATACGAAAATCTCAACATAACGGCGTGAGTTTGACACGACGTCGTGTTTCCAGGCCGATCAGATCGGGTGGCAGCGCGAAGACGTTTGAAGAGATGCTGGAAGAGCAGCTCGGGCTGGAGAACGAGAAGCTAAGCAAGAATTCGGTAAGACATGAATTATACTTCCAGTGTGAATGTACTGTTGTTTAAACTGGCAAGTTCAAATACAGAAAAGGTGAAAAAAAAAAAGGTTCATTTCATATATCGAGCCGTACAGCGAGTAACGTCGTTCGTTCTTTCATGGGTTTTCGTTCTTGTGGGTTTCCTCCAACTTCTCTGCTTTTCCTCATGCAGAGAGAATTCTTCAACAAATGTTAAGTGCACCCTGTGTTAAGTGCTTACTGAAGAACGTAGATAAACTTCTAATATGTGAATTAACTGCCCCAACAACAGTCTTTACACTAACAAAAGCTGAATTCAAATTTGTGCCTTAATTTGAGAGCACGTACTGTAGATATTCGGCACAAGTCTGTAACCGTTGCCTTTTTGCCTGTAGGGAGCTCCGACCGATGCGGCAAAGGTGAAGAGGCCGTTTCTGAGGCGAGGTGAAGGCTTGTCCAGATTCACCAGAGGCAAACCCACTAGATCATTCAGGAACAGGACGACTAGTTCAGACACCAAACCCACACCAGGCATCGTTCCCTCCGCCATTTCAGGCCCGACCGTCAGATCCCACCAGAGCTCCGAGCCAAAACGGACCTCTACAAAAACTACAAGTACAACAAATGTCGTAACCCAGCGTAAGACTGCTGTACTGAACAAAAACAACTTTCCACCGAGGACTGCAGTACAAGTAACAAAAGCTCATGGTCACGGGGGCCAGAAAGTCAGAGTAGAAGGGCAGAACGAGAGCTCTGGACTTGTCCAACTCCAATGTAAGACTAATAATAAGCCCGAAGATCAGAAGGTCCTCTCGGATATCGCGGTTGTACCATCAAGGCAGTTTCAGAGAATGCATGAGCGAAGTACTCGTATCGCAGAGAATTCATTCGAGGTGTGGCTGAAAGAGCGTGGTGAACACTGGGAAAAAGATCAGCACCGTGAACACGTCGAGCTCGGTGAGTTTGAGCTGCTAGAGCGAGCAGCCGACGAGTTCTCTTTTTCCAGTAATTCGTCTTTCATCAACACTCTTTTGCGACGGGACGGTAGACGTCTTTCGTCCACTCCTGTCAAATCGCCACCAAAAACCTCATTTCCCAACTGTCGTCTCGACGACCGTACCGGCCTTAACGAGGCTCACGGTCCACCGGGACCTTCTGCGGACAGCGTGGCCGTGATAGAAGAAGCAAGCGTACGAACGGACGAAGTGACGTCCGAATGTTCCGAAGACGAACAAACGGAAGAGTCTGATACCTCAGTGTGCGACAACACGGTTTTTCACCAGACTGCTATAGCGCTAAATGTGCGAGAACCTTTCAGCCTCCAGGTTTCAGCTCCACCCTACGATAAGAGATCTTATCAAGACAGAGACGGTGCCGAGAGTCCAGAAGCAGACGAGGAGAGCTACAGAGATTCGACTCTCGTGGACGCCGGAGGTCAGGTCGAGTTCGATGACGACGACACGTGGCACGAGCCTGAGAACTCCGTGAGCAGTCCTGAAAAGATGGACGAGCAGCCAGATCGGGTACTGAAGAGGAAGATTGCCATTTCAAAGGGAGCCGAGCGTGATCAATGTTCTAACAGCCCGGTAGACCGTGAGCCAGGGCCACCACCAACATGCCAGTTGGTAGCGAAGATGTTTCCAGCTCTGAAGCCAAAACCGTGTCCTCCTCCTCCTACTCCTCCTCCTCCAGAAGTCCCAGATTCAGACATCCACCACGAACAAGGAGCAGGTGACGAAAACAGTACATTATCTTTTATCCTTTTATAGTTTGTTGTTCTGCTGCAAACATTGGTTTACACAAAAATCTGCAAATGTTCTAATCCAGGCAGATCAGCTTTACTCCGTGAGCGCTTGGTAGAACTGGAGACCGAGATCGAGCGCTTCAAGAAAGAAAACGCTGCACTGAGCCGACTCAAGCAGGAAAACCAGGAGATTCGAGAGAATCTGAGGTATGGAACTCATTTAACAAACCAGTACTAATTGGATTAATTAATAAGCAAATAAGCAGAGGACACATTTCCTGGGGTACTGGGTTCACAACTGCCTAAACAAACCACACCAGATAGGGTTAGGGTTTGACATACTGTATATGTCAAATGTTCATTTGTTCTGTATGTGAAACCGGCTATACGTAATAAGGCATCGTGTTATAAACTGAATTAATGGATCTTGTCTCTTCTCACAATCCTCATTTGACAAACAGTTTTAGATATAGATATATTACATAATTAAGTCATGTTAAGCCAATGTAATTAAGTAATTAAGCCAATGACCAGCCTGAGACGAGTAGCGGTTAGAAGATGCTAAACATTATTCTCAATATTACAGAGTGTTTTTGTCAGCTTGAACCAGGGGGGCATCTTAAGGGCTTTTTACACCTGGTCACTTCCTGCGTTTTCTGTGATCCGATATCTACCCGACGGTAAAAAGACCAGGTCTAAATGCCCTCCGAAACGTTTTGGAGACGGATATAAACCCGATGGTACAAACCCCTTCAGGAGGTGGTCTGGGACGCGTTTCAGATGAAACTGGACAGGTGTAAATGAATGTGGTTGTTCAAGCCACATACGTCAGCGCTATACTCCTCCCAAACGGAAGTACCGTCGGTGAAAACGCAGCAAACAGTAAACGCTGTTTTTTTATAGCATAAACGTCGTAACCAGTTTTTTAGTCTTCTTTTTGATCGCGTTCTGAAAACCTGCACAAATCAAAGTGTCTTCCGTTTCAATTCCCCTGGAAATGAGGTAAAATATATTAGCATTTTGGGCGGGAGTAGAAAGATCGGATCGATATCAGATTCGCCGAGACGCGTTTATGTGGCCTGATGTAAATGGGACAGTTTTAACAAATCAGATAGCTATCGGATCAGAGACAACACACGAAGTGACCAGGTGTAAAAAACCCGAGATCGTTTCCCCCGTCCTAATGGTTGACGTGAACTTTGGGTATTGAACTGCTGCTGCACGATTGGTCGTTGTGATAATTGCCTGAATATGTTGATGTGCATGTGTTTATATAGGAACCTAATAGAATTTCACTATTACATTATAGTTCACAAAGTGGGTGTGAACACAGCAGGCAGGGAAGGTGTGCTGGAGAACAGACTATGGTGTTACTGACATGTAGTGTGTGCAGAGTCACATTAATGAAGCTTAAATCAAATTTAGGGTCGATTTGATTAAATTAGCATTTCATTTTATTAGCGGCACTTTGGTGACATTCTTCTTATATAGGAAGGAGAAAGCAGACTTTCAACAGAACATGGCAGAAGAACTCAACAAATGGGAGGCATTTAAGTGCGAGGAAAACCGGAAGCTCCAACGTGAGAAGAAGTTGTTTGAGAAACACGCAGCAGCTGCAAGGGCAAGACCTGACAAGCGGGAACGAGACGAGATACAGGTTCCTACCGTCTTTCCTTCTTAATCGTGTCATTCGTCGTTTTCCCGTACAAGTCAACGTACTCTTGAGTTTTAAGTGTGTGCGTGTGTTTGCGACAGTCTCTGAAACAGCAGCTGAACGCTCTGCAGGAGGATTTAAGAAAGCGAGAGGCTCGATGGACCGGCACTCACAACCGCCTCAGGCAGCAGGTAGACTCCCTCAGTACAGAGAACGCTACCCTACGAGACCAGGTCCGAACGCTGGAAAAACTTCGCCTCAGCACCTGGAAAAACGCCGAGTCCGACCGGGAAAAAGAGGGAGGGAAGTCTGGCGCTTCCAGCAACATCAGGACGACAAAATCCAAGGTGCTGAAATAAAACCCATCATCCGAACAACGATCTGTTCTAAATTATGCATAAGTTAATTCTGAAACCCCCCCTTTCCTCTAGAGCCCCTTCAACGGTATTAAAAGCAGCCCTGAGAGCCTGAGCAAGAAAATGGAAAGTCTAGCAGTTCAGAATCCTTCCAAAAATCCAGCCAAGTCCTCAGGGGCCTCAAGCTCTACAGGTTTGAATGAGTTTTTCTTCCCCCCCCAGATGCTTTGAGGGTTTAGAATTTAGAGCATTTATGAATCACGGTTAACAGCTAGCTAGACATAAAAGATCTTGAGATACCATGTGATGTTGATGTGCTCTCTTCAACCTCTTCAATTCGACCATCTAAAGCATGGTTGTTATCTTTTCAATCAATCAATCATCGAATCAGTTGTTCAATAGTTTATTCAACTCCTGCATCAACAACGTGGGACCTGCCTATGCTGAAACTATCGTAAAATAACATCTTTACAAATAATGTAAATTGAAAGGAGAAAAACAGATGAAAAAGTAGTATGATAAAAGAAGGAAAGATTTGTGCTGTAATAAAGTTTCTCAGATGTAAATGTGCAGTGTTGATTTTCCTCTAGCCTGCCAGAAGGAGCCATCTTTTCCAGTCACGTCTCCACTCCACATCTCACAGCAGTTAATAGAATCGGAGCTAAACATCCATCATCCTCAGCTAGACAAAAACTCTTTACACTCACGCATGGCGAGTATAAGCATTATTCTTACAATAGACGCTGTAGTAATGTGTATATTATTTTAATATGCCATATTCCTGTATACCTTCAGGAAGCGGACAGGCCAAGGGACATCACAGGGAAATGTGAACTCGAACAGGAAGAGAGTACAGACGGAAAGGTAAAGTCTTTGTGGTGTTTCTAGGTGGATTCTCTGAGGGTGTGTGTGTGTGTGTGTGTGTGTTCACACTTCTATGCCTAGGCTTGCACGGGAACTTAATCTGGGGAATTTTGGAAATATTCCAAATTAGAAACTTTACGGGAAATTTAGGGGAATTTTCAATTAAGAATGTAGAATAAGTTCATGCAGAATAATTATGTGCTTAATAAGTACTAATAAATAGCCAATATTCTATTAATATTCATGCTAATAAGCAACTAGTTAAATGACACTAAAATAAAGTGTTATGGAAGAACACAAGTACATGCAGGGGGTTTGGCCTCAATGGCCCTCCAGTAAGCAGTGTGCTCTGCAAGTGACTGACTTAAATTTAGTTTAAAAAAAAAATCTTGCAGCATAATTTTGTTCAAAACAAGATTTAATGCAACTTAAGTTCCTTGTTATAGGCAACTCTGCATTTTTTTTCCTGGAATTTTGCAACCCTATCTTTGTCAAACAATTTAGCGTTCAGAATGTATTCCTATAGATCATATATAGGTCGCTGTAGCGTACTATGTAATTTTCTTCCTGTATCAGATCGATAAGACGTGTCCCGATGGAGGACGACTCACCGTTTTCCCTAACGGCACGAGGAAACACGTGTCTGCTGACGGGCTGTCGGTCACCATCACTTTTTTTAACGGAGACATCAAGCAGATGATGCCAGATCAAAGAGTGGTGAGGAACATTAACTCGACAAGTCTCGAGTCAAATACTCTCATCTTTTTTTTTTTGGTTATCGCCTTTAAAAATAAATGAAAGCACACATGAATAGTGAAGTGCAGCATTATTTACTTTATTATCGGCCGGTTTAGATCCCTGCAGTACCTGATGTTCTATCCGTTTTCTTTTGCATTTCAGATTTATTATTACGCAGAAGCTCAAACCACACACACCACCTACCCCGACGGTCTGGAAGTGCTCCAGTTCCCAAACAACCAGATAGGTATCTCACTGTTTCTTTAGGAAACCCATGTCATAACAAGGCATTGCCGTGTGTCCCGTTTTAACGCTTGCGTCCTGTCGGTTGTGTGTCTCAGAAAAACACTTTACAGACGGACATAAAGAGATCACGTTTCCTGATCAGACCGTTAAGAACCTCTACCCTGATGGGAGAGAGGAGAGCGTGCTCTTAGACGGCACGATAATACAGCAAAACCCGTAAGTGCCCTTCACACGTCGCGTCTGGATAACGTGACGCACATACGGAAGTGTTTAATTACGCGTGTTCGTTTGTTTAGGGATGGCACCAAGCAGATCCGGTTCAACACGGGTCAGAGAGAGCTTCATACGGCACAGTTTAAGAGACGAGAGTATCCCGACGGCACAGTGAAAACCGTCTACTCCGACGGACGACAGGAGACTCGATACCCCAACGGGCGCGTCAGGCTCAAAAACCCCGAAGGACATGTCGTCATGGACACCTAAAGACGACTCGAGGTCAAAGTGCCGTGTGTTTTATAGAATAATGACTTTTTGAATTAATTTATTTGTAGTGTAAATTTTTGTAAAATAAATATGGTTATAATTCACTGAAGCTTTAACAGGAAATTACTTGTTCTGTAACAAGCATCTGTACAAACTTTCAGTCGGACGGAGATCGGATGGATTCAGTCGGACGGAGGATAGCCAATATTTTAACATGTCTTTAAAATATTTAATTGCAAATATATTTGAACACAACACAAAAAAAACACACCCAAGTCTGAAATTTGTACACAAGGAATTTTTACTTTTTCTGTAACAAAGAAAACTTTTATTCCACCAAATTAACAACTCAATTTAACAAGCGTAACTTCTCTCAATCTTCTCTCAATTTCTTCTTCCAACAAATCAATCCTCATCTCGAACCTGGATTTATCTACGCGTTAAATCATAAATATTAATAATATTCAACCTTTTTTTTTTTTTTTTAAACCTTAACATCCTCATTATGGAAGAACAATTGGCATTTAAACACAACGATGGAGCAACTTAATCTGGGCATTTAAACTAAACTGTACTTAAAAAAAAAAAAAAAGGCTTTTCACTGCTTCTCTCCGGACCGAATGAACTTAAGGTACAACCTGTAGAGCAGAACAAACAAAAACAAAACAAACTATTAAAATTCTGAACACCTTCATCACATTAAATATAGATTAGAACTGATTATGTACTCACTTTATCGTTTCATCACTCGTTATCAGCGAGAGCGAGGCCTTTCTCCACTAGAGGAGTGTGGACCAAATAACCATCAGCGTCGTACAGCAGTACAGTTGGCTGAGGCTCGACAGCCTGAAACGACGTCATTCGAGGAAAATAAAGCTTTATTTTATTTACTTGCCAGGCTTAAGGTACATAAAATTCATGTCTACGCCCAACGTTGCTTAGAATTAAAACAGACAATAATGTAGCTTAAATCAGCTTCCACATACCATCACCACAGCACGCAATTTTCCCTGCAGCAGGTCGATCATCTCCAGCATGGTCTTCATGCTCCAATCCGGACTGTAGGGAATCCGTTCTGACTCCTGACACCGACGCGGGGGCTTGAACCCGGCCAGCTGAACGAAAACGGCATCACACGGGAAACGGAGCAGCGTCTTGGGGAGACGACGTAATCTGCCACGGATACACACCACGTACTGAGAACACTCGCCTATCTATTGGTTTTTTTTTTTGGATCATTTTATGAACTCAAGCAGTTTATAGAATTATCTACAAGTATGAAAGGAATAATAAACACTCCACACACAAGTTTAATACGGCTTACTTGCAAAGTGGCACGACGTCATCAGAGCCAAAGTCCAAGTGTCTCACGAGAAGCTGGATGCCGGGATTGAGCTCAGAGATGGCGAGAAGCTTTGCACGGTAATACTGACCGTCGCTGTATTCAGCCAGACAAGGACCCTCTACAGACCGACAACCACATTATATGTGAGATACATATACACATATATATTTATACCACATTATGTTTCCCATGTGCATCAATGAGCCATCAGTGCCCCTGAAAACTACTCATTCTTTCTTGAACCACATTTTTAGAACACCCTAAAAGACTTGCCATTTTGGAGATGTTTTGACCCTTTTTGCTTCCAAAACGTTGGCACTCGACAACTGTTTATAATGTTATGGCCAACTGGAGTTAATCCTTTCCATTCTAAAATCTCTTATTACACAAAATTATTAAGATTTTTTTTTTAATAACACTACTTGGGCAGGAATTTGGTGCTTCTAAATTCTGTCTGCCTCTTAGATTGTCACATTTGTTTTTAGACTGACTATAGAAGGCTCTAGAAGGTACATTTTATATATATGTGTGTGTACACTATATTATTAGACACACTGTTAGTTAAACTGGTTATAGATGATAGATAATCTTATCTACCCATAGGGAAGTCTTCCAGCATGGGCAAAGCATCGATGTCACCGTTCACTCGGCTCATGGCTTCGTCTAGTGACTCCTGTTCGTGTTCAGGAGCCGAAGTGTCCAACACGCTCAGAAACACCTACACATATAGTGCACAAATAACATACCAACACTTTCCACTAACAAGATCTGTGAAATCCATAAACTACCTGGTTAGGGGTGCGAATGTGCTTAATTTGAACCCAGCACGATTCCCCTTGGTCTGGAAGTTTGAGGTCAGTGTACGACCCTATCGTGGACTGGGGTTCCTCCAAGCCCTGTTAGAAAACCACACATCTGTTATTAAACAGAACCAAACATTCACACTGGACGACCAAGAAAGAAGAAAGGCAGGTTCACCTCAGTGTTCAGGTCCCAGTGATCCAAATGAGGTACTGCAGGTTTTGCCACATAATCCTAATATATAATAATATATAGAAAATGTGTAAAGATTATATCTAAATAAAATGACCGGCATCAAATCCTGCGAGTGCGTCAGACCTCGGGGCTGTCAACAGACAGGCTGAGAGTGGCGTGCTGGTGGTGCATCATGATTCTGCTTAGTTGCATCCCATGCAGTATTATCTCCACGGTAACAGAGTCATGTGGATCCTCTGGCAGCTCCTGAGAAACATAAATGTCATTAATAAGTGTGGGTAATACGTGTGTGTGTTTGTGAATGCGATTGTTAACTTACAGTAACGTGAACGCTGACCGAACGGCCGAGCAACAACTCCTTCATAAGAGCCACCGCGTCACTCTGCCACACCCCCCCTACCTACACCAAGTGAGAGAAACCCAAGATAAAAGGTTAGGAAATACTTTCTATCTTACTAAATATACGTTAAAAATTCTTTTGCTCACCGGAAACAACCCATTCATCTGGCATGGCACGGCCAGTTGTGGGACGTTCACACAAAGCACCATCGGGTACACGTGGCACACTGGGATGTTCTCCACAACCCCCTGATCCACGTAACGCACCTGGAACACAAAATACAGACAAACATGACAATACTACAGGTTTTGGAAACATCACTTTTCGCCTTCAGTTGTTATTTTAAATCTTTGACAAAAACGTTATTTAAATCCTAACCTTCACGTAGCCTCCGATCACCTCCTGGACTTGACCCCGGTACCACAGCATGTCGGAGCCCATTACAACACAGCCCAGTACGTTCTTCCAGTTATAGTGCTTTTGCTTAGGAAAGCTCTTGATGCACTGCTGCAGCCGCTCTTGCAAGCGATCAAACTCACACACTGTGACACACACATCAGAAAATAAGGTTAGAGTCCAAGAAAAAAAAGTGTGTGTGTGGCATTAATCTTGCCCTGTCGCGTACCGGCCTGTAGCGTCATAACGTGGATGACGCCGTCATCGGAGACGGCAGAAACGCTCATGCACGATTCCCCGCAGGGAGGCAACTCTGGGGGTAGATAGGCCTGGGTTCTCACTCTTGCTGGAGGAGGATTGGTTCTGGGGGCAGGTTTGGGCAAAAGTGAGCGAGGGGGAGCGGGAGATTTATTCTCCTGACCGATCTTCTTTGCATCTTCACACACAGCCTGCTCCAGGGACACGGTCGCAGATCCTGATTTGGGTCTGAAAGATAGACTGACATGAGGTAAAGGACGAAGAGAGCAGACGGTGCGTGTAAAGATAAAACGTGTAAATGTTGTACTTGACACTTCTGTCTCTCAGAGCGAGCCCCTCTGTGATGAGGAAATCCGCTATGCTGACGTGCCCACCTGCTCTGTTGGAGCAGAACAAAGAGACGGGCACCGGTCTGACGGAGGACGGCTCCTGCGGGCAAAATGTTCACCAAACGCGTAAAAGGGAACAAAATATATATTGTTTGTAGACTAGGTGAGGGTCTAGTAAGATTCGATCTTGGTCACCTGGATAGTCATTATAGCCATGGCACCGGTGAGGTAGTAGGAAATAAAGTCGCACGCCGTAGCCGTCCAGGAGGAGCAACCGCCGGCTGGCCTGAAGGAGGAATGGGAGGAAAGTCAAAAAAGCAACAGAAGAGAATCGGAAAGTCTTTCTTTCGCTCTCGTGAAGCACTTTGGATCATTTTAACATACCGTATGTCACTGAGGCAACACTCCAGCAGGTAAGAGCCGCCCAACCCCGGGAGAAGTGGTCTCAGGTTGCTCAAGTGGAGCTGTACTTTATTACCAAAGTCACAGCGCAGCACCTGTAATGTGTTTTGGACACATTCACACTAGCACTCATTTATCTCTCACTTAAAATCTGCATTGTTCTCATGTCAGACTCGTTTCCTTTCTCAACCCTTCCCTTCCCATCCTACCACTCGATCATCACGTCACGATCGTCCTTACCTCCGCGACGTCGCCGGAAGACAAACTGCACACCTTTCCTCTCTCCCAAACGCCATTAACATGAGCAGCACAAAACATATCTGCTTCCCAGGCCGTCTCTTCAGGCTCAGACTTGGTGTACTCTTTTTTCAGCAAATCATGAATCCTAACAAGAAAAGTAAAAGTATTTTATATTGCACAATTAACAGCATAATTATAATCGTCGCCTAACGGTTTAATAAAAAAAGCTGTACCTCTTAAGCTGAGCGTCGTACTGGAGCAGCTGCACGCAGATGTTTCCAGGAGACGTCACGTGCGTGACCTTCACTTTGACGTCTTTCAGACAAGCAGATGGCAGGATCAGACTGGGCTGCATCGTTGTAGAAGGGTCGAGGGCGGCGCTCGTCGGCTCGGTCCGACACGGGGTCTCTTCCACCAGCGGGGGATCCCAAACCGTGTGCTCCGGTGGGAGAGATTGATTCTTAGATGTGATTCTATGGCAGACAGAGCGAGACATCAGCGGACACGATTGGACACAGTGAGGCTTTCTGTGTAGAGTTCAGGAACATATTGTAAATACTCTGTGCTTAGAGAGGCCAGCCCTTTTGTGACCAGTGTTTCCTCGATGCTGGACAAACCCTCGGTAGAATCCTCACTGGCTTCAGACAGACACACAGGCAAAGCCACGGAAACAGGCACGAGTTCTGAAAACGGACACAAATATATACACATGACGTGACGCTCGGCGGTGACAGAAATAATATATAAAAGCACACGTACGTACTCACGTACTCACGTTTTACAACGACTGTGACCAGTTTCTGTTCGGTCAGTTCGCGGAACACGTCGATGCTCTCGTCACTCCAGGTTTCTCCTACGCTCGAGACGCCATCCAGAGAACACCACAGTGCCTGAAAAGCAGATTAAGACTCGCAGCTGGCGATAAAGTTTATAAAGATAGTGATGATAAATCAGGACCCTTACCATGGCTGGTAGTGAGAAGAACTCATCCTTTATCTGGCGGAGGTCTTTAACTGACAGAATTTCCTTGTTGCCAAAATCTACATACTGGACTTCTACTTTATGTCCACCGGGAAAACCTGATAATTAGACGTCACATCGGTATAAACAAGATGAGTTATAGGCTCACACACACACACACCCTCTCACACTCTCTGTCTCACACACACACACACACTGTCTCACACACACACACTCACTGTCCCACTCACACACACACACACTGTCTCACACACACACACTTTCTCTCTGTCTCACTCACTCACACACACGCGCGCACACACACTCTCTCTCTCTCTGTCTCTCACTTACACACACTCTCTCTCTCTCTCGGTCTCTCACTCACACACACACTCTCTCTCTCTCGGTCTCTCACTCACACACACACTCTCGGTCTCTCACTCACACACGCGCACACACACTCTCGGTCTCTCACTCACACACACTCTCTCTCTCTCTCGGTCTCTCACTCACACACACACACACACTCTCTCTCTCGGTCTCTCACTCACACACACGCGCACACACACTCTGTCTCTCACTCACACACACTCTCTCTCTCTCTCTCGGTCTCTCACTCACACACACACACACACACACTCTCTCTCTCGGTCTCTCACTCACACACACACTCTCTCTCTCTCTCTCGGTCTCTCACTCACACACACACTCTCTCTCGGTCTCTCACTCACACACACACTCTCTCTCTCGGTCTCTCACTCACACACACACTCTCTCTCTCGGTCTCTCACTCACACACACACACTCTCTCTCTCTCTCTCTCTCTCTCTCTCTCGGTCTCTCACTCACACACACACTCTCTCTCTCTCTCTCGGTCTCTCACTCACACACACACTCTCTCTCTCTCTCTCGGTCTCTCACACACACACTCACACACACACTCTCTCTCTCTCTGTCTCTCACTCACACACACACACACTCTCTCTCTCTCTCTCTCGGTCTCTCACTCACACACACACTCTCTCTCTCTCTCTCGGTCTCTCACTCACACACACACTCTCTCTCTCTCTCTCGGTCTCTCACACACACACACACACACACACTCTCTCTCTCTCTCTCGGTCTATCACACGCACACACTCTCTCTGTCTCCACTCACACACACGCGCACACACTCTCTCTCTCTCGGTCTCTCACTCACACTCTCTCTCTCTCGGTCTCTCACTCACACTCTCTCTCTCTCTCTCTCTCTCTCGGTCTCTCACTCACACACACTCTCTCTCTCTCTCTCGGTCTCTCACTCACACGGTCTCTCACTCACACACACACACTCTCTCTCTCGGTCTCTCACACACACACACGGTCTCTCACTCACACACACACACACACACACACTCTCTCTCTCTCGGTCTCTCTCACTCACACACACACTCTCTCTCTCGGTCTCTCTCACTCACACACACACTCTCTCTCTCGGTCTCTCACACACACACACACTGTCTCACTCACACACTCACCTGTGACTTCAGCCCTGCACCAGTCCTTGTTGTCATAGAGGGCAACACAGGCCTGGGACAGAACAGGAGAGTAGATCTGAAGTTCGCTTTCAGCTTCTGGAAGCCCATAACAGTCCTGTAGTTTTGTGTTCAGTAGCAGGAACTCCATATTCTCCACCTTCATGGTAAACAACACCGTTAACCCTAACCCTACTCAGATTGTGTCCATGAAGCTAAATTAGCTGAGAGATTTTTTACATTCTGTTTTTCACAGTGTTCCTTTTGGTGAAGCGACAAATTTAAATTTGGAGAAAAGAAAAATGGTTGTAGACATTCAGGTCCTTAAGTGTGTTGCTACGTCATTAACGTCACGTTCTGTTCTGTAAGTAAACCACTCACACCAAAGGTTTCTCTCAGCATCTCCAGTCTACTCACAAGCTGTATGTAGAAGTCTGATGGTGTGTTTACATGGGACACCACAGCATTCAGCGCAGTGTTCAGTCTGGGTAACACAGGGGGGTAAAACCGCATCTTACCACCCGCAGGGGCCAGCTGTGGGGAATAGAACCTGCCACACCAGACACACATTTTACAACTGAATTAAATTTAGAGAATATTAACAGAGAGGTGTTCCGCTTTTTTTTTTTTTCCTGCCTGGCAAGTTCCGTGAACACGAGGTGTTCTCTCAGAGAAAGTGAAGAGTTCATCGATACTTTCTTCAGATCCACCAGAAGCGTGTCTCTCTCTTCACCGAGCGCCTGCATCTCCACAGCACTTGAGCCGATCATACGCTTCATCTCTTCTGATGCTTCCACGCTCCAGCCTTTTACCTGCAGAGGTAAACTCGCTGAGCACTTTATTAGAAAAACACACCACATCACGAAGACGTTAAAAATAAACGTAGCTATTAATTTCAGGAAAAATACAAAATTCTCAATCAATGTTTCTTTTTTGTTTACTAGTTCATAAATTATAAAATCAATCAAGAAAGAACGAAAAATCTCACCAGGTCTGAGGGAACGATGTCTTTAAGGGAACACCGAACAGCCTGAGGTTCCCAGCGATGCAGATCTGCCTGTGCAGCAGGATAAGCTCTCCGCAGACATTCATTTAGACCAACAAGATCATCACTGAATGAGAGGGGTCAAAATGAGAGGGGTCATTTGTGTGTATACAGGACACAATGAGACAGGACAATGAGAGGGGTCATGTGTGTGAATACAGGACACAATGAGACAGGTCACAATATACAGGTCACAGTGATACGGGTCAATTGTGTGTATACAGGTCACAATGAGAGGGGTCACAATATACAGGTCACAATGAGACGGGTCATTTGTGTGTATACAGGTCACAATGAGAGGGGTCACAATATACAGGTCACAATGAGACGGGTCATTTGTGTGTATACAGGACGCAATGAGACAGGTCGCAATAAGAGGGGTCACAATATACAGGACACAATGAAACAGGTTTCTAGGTGACCAGCCAGTTTAGGTTAGAAAACCAATCAGACACTGGTAGCAAGACAGGTAGATAGACTGACTAAAAGAGGGCAAGAAGGCCAAATCTAATTCATCCCAAAAGTTGAGGTCAGGAATCTTCCACAAGAAGAACCCCACCTAGGATACACTTAACCCACCTACCTGCTTGATGCAAACCAATCTACCTACCTACCTGAATTGACAATGACTATGTACTTTTCCTCCCTTTCCTTTCCTTCTACATACTGTGGGCTGGTTACTACAGGGTGACCTCCTGGACTAGCTGTCTGTTTGCCTGGTGGGTTTGTTGGCATATGACCAGGAGCAACACCACTTCCAGTAAAAAAAAAAAACTATAAAAATAGTTTTCTATTCGTTCTATTTACTATTTATGGGCTAAAAGAACTGCACACTTCCAAGCATTAAAAAAAGAAAAAAAAATAGAAATACATACAACTGAGTTATTTTTTAAGATGAACCGTTTCTGTGAACTCCTCCTTACCCCGAGACGGTGAGTCCCTTAAAAAAGCCATAATCGGAGAAGAACACTTCCAGGCGTGCGACATCGTTTGCGGAGCACTGACTCACACACTCCAGACAGCCTTTCTGGAACAACTCACACACCACTGCTCTGTACCACACGTCCTCCTTCCACTTAACAAACACCAGCGATCCTTCAAGCACACACACACACATACACACACACACACACACACACACACACAATGCTTAACAAATTTTACATATTTCAAAGTGACACCACACACAAATCGATCTGGATTAAAACACCCTGAAATGAAATAACACCAAATACTTGCCTCCACCACATCTAATCCTCGCTATTCATTTGTGTGCCTTAAATACACGTAATAATCAGTACCCATCCTTAATAATCGGAAGTTATTAAAGAAAAACTGAGTTTTGACCTTGCTGTGACCTTCTCCCTGTTTGGATCGATTCCAAAACCTGATCAATTTAGCAGGATGATGAAATTCCATAAAGCCTAAATCCTAGAACCGTTCAACCACTCGCTCTAATGAGAATCTTGAAAGGACGGACAGACGGGTGGATGCACAATAAATCTCAAGAATATAACGTCTCCACCGCCTACCAATGGAGTTGTTTTTTTTTTGTTTTTTTTTACCAGTCTTGATCTGGTCCTTTTCAGTGAACTTGCTGCGTTCTCCAGAGCAGATGCTGTTAATCTTTTTGGCCAGCAGGACTCCTGCCTTGTGCTCCATCACATAGCGCACATAGAAGTGTGTTGGGTTGATAATGTGGGTCACTGCAACCCACTTCTTCAGTCCTGGAAAACGCAGAACACCGATTTGTCTTTTTGGGGTTTCAAACAATAAAATAGGAAGGATTCTAATCTCTCTCTAAAAAAAAAACAAAACATACCTCTTTGGGAGAAGCCGATCCTGTCTGTCGGTGTCTTGCGATTCTTCCTCTGTACCCTTTGTCTCTCGATATGTTTGGGCTCTTGGTCTGAAAGAGCAGAAAACATTTAAGCATTGCTTAACCAACCTCCTGAACTTGAACGCTACCCGGTACACACACACACACACACATTACACCGCTCATCTCACCAATAACTGGTTCCTCAATGATTTCCTCAACAATAAGATTTGGGCTTGGAACACGGGTGTGTCTGGGGAAAGCTGGACGAGGAGAAATTTCCGCTCGAAGGCTTTCTCTGCCTCCTCTCTTTGCTCCTGAACCTGGATTCTTGCCGTGCTCTCCAGCAGGAGGGACGGCCACGTCCTCGCATCTATAACACCGCCAAGTCACAGCAAACACTCATTTCCTTTTCGTTTAGCATCTGATTATTCCAGCAATTAATTTGAGCAGATTATGTATCGATGAACTTGGTAAACTTTTTCTGATTGTGATTTGCTGGCTAATGAAGTTACATCCAGCTAATTAGCTAACTAAACAGTATATAGGATATGTAGGATTTCTGTCTGAAGCATGCATGTTTTCTGGATATTGGTCCATGTTTTTTTTTGTTTTTTTTGTGAAATCGGTGAGAAACAAGATTTTTGGGCAACAAGTCAGCTTGCTAGATATCGAACAGATCGGTCAGAGCATTTTAATTAGTTTTTGGAGCGAGGTTGAGATTTATGGTTTTTGGATGTGGTTAATGGTTCTATGATATATAATAATAATAATAATAATAATAATAATAATATGAAACAAAAAATTGCATCTACTCACAGCTTAAAATTACCATCTGTGACCTCCAGGGAGTTTTTCACATAGTCCACTTTAAGAACGCACCTATACAAAAATAAAAAGCCTACGGTTTGAGTGGTGAGACACGAATATAATATAATAATGTAACATACAGCATATAAATAGAAAAATTAAAAAAAATAAAAAAAAGTGTGAGGCAGATTACAAAATATTTAGTGGCACAACTTACTTAAGGTCTGAACGCAGAGTGAGGTAGCTCATATCACACGATTCCACGGGACTCTGCAGGTTCTCCAGAATCTGAGCAAGTAAATATACAATGGAAAAATCAATCAGGACCCAAAAAGTGTTATTTTATTTATTCTATATAAACCTGTACACTACATCATTCACAGCAGGTACGAGCAAGCAGCTTCAGGTCATTTGCCATCAACATGGGGGAAAAACGAGACCTGGCTGCGGCACCGACATGTCCGACACACAGCAGTCTCAAGGTACTCGGAATGGTGCAATAAAGAAAAACATGCAGTTCTATAGTGTGTACTATAGTGGAATAGTGTGTATAGTGTATTGTATGTATAGTGTGCACTATAGTGTGTAATGTGTATAGTGTGCACTATAGTGTGTAGTGTACTATAGTGTGTATAGTGTGCACTGTAGTATGTAGTGTACTATAGTGCGCACTATACTATAGTGTGTATAGTGCGCACTATAGTGTGTAGTGTACTATAGTGTGCACTAGTGTGTAGTGTACTAGTGTGTATAGTGTGCACTATAGTGTGTAGTGTACTATAATGTGCACTATAGTGTGTACTATAGTGTGTATAGTGTATACTATAGTGTGTATTGTATTGTGTGTTTTGTGTGTACTATAGTGTGTATACTATAGTGTTTATAGTGGAATAGTGTATTGTGTGTAGTGTGCACTATAGTGTGTATATGGCCTGTGCAGTGGCTATAAGGCTGTATCAGGACTACTATATGTACTATACTGTTGATATACTTCTATACCTCATCCAGACTGCAGTAAGACTCCAGCAATGAGACCTGGAGAACATATTGTGCTTTCTGGATGGCTGTGTGCAGCTCTCTCCGTCTCCTCTGCAGTTTCTGACACTCGTCCCTCCCACCCGAGAAGAGCTTCTCTAGACAGCTCAGTTCAGACACCAGCGTGCTACGTCTGAACGCACACGTGAGAAATATGCAGCTGTATAAACGTGTCGGATTTCACTCACATGAAACTTACAGGTATGTTGGTAGACTCTTACCCAAACAGACTATAAACAAATAGGTGCTTTAAACAAAGTGTGTAAATCACAAACAATATCTGACATGATTTATCCCGGTTTCATTACTTTCTCAGCGATGTGTAGACACCTATGATATCTATTAGAAAATCCAGAAACAGTGTGACCTTCAAACAGTGTGACCTGCTTAAACTTAATACCACAAAAATGTACAAACAGACATAATTACCATAAAATAAAATGTAATAATAATAATAATAATAATTAGTCTATTTTCAGTTTCATTATTCTTTTCGAACACAATCGGTACATTTTTAGCAAACTAGTGATTTCAATATGATTGGGGTCTTTTTGATGGTGAGAATAACCACAGCATGGTGGTTCACCCCCCATGCCCCATGCTCATTGTGTTCGATAGGGCAAAAAAAAAAAATACTCCGTGTCACAAAATAATGATCTGAAATGATACCAGAAAACACTACAAAACCACGTCAGTATTCCATGTTGATATGATGAGACAAATACGGTGACAAATGGTCCATCTTCCCGACCATCGCTGCCGACTACACACCTTTTTTGCAGTATGGCGATTGCCTTTTCCACGCAGTTATCAATTTCCTTTATGATTCGAGTCCTCTCTCTCTTCAGTTGAGCCTGAATACCTGAAACCAGAGTCTTACAAGAAAAACAAATTAAATCATAAATCATTAATAGCAGAGGTAACAACTTAAGACATGTTGCATCATTTACCTGGTGTAGTCTATCTAGAGTAGTCATGTTTTCTGCTGCTGTACAGAGGGCTAATCTTAAAATCTTCTTCACATCTGGACCCTGCACACACACACACACACACACACACACACACACACACACACACACACACAATCTAAAATCCAACTTTAAACGTGTACTGAAAAGATGTTTGACAGTCCATCACACATACTTCTTCAGAAAGCTTCTCTTGGTCAGGCTGATGCTGATTAGTCCATCTGCGAGACGGCTGTCTGGAGAATTTATTTAACAGACATCAAATCATTTCTATAGGTATGTGGTATTATTTATTACATAAGTGAGATTAGGATTACTTCCTCTTGGAGTTCATCTTAGTTGTGTACATAAGGCCAATTATCCTGCTGTCCACTTGCAATCCGTCCACCCCTTCTTCACCGATTTCAGTGTTTATCTGAAATTAGCGATTATTAATGAAATTAGCTTTATTAGCAATGCGTCAATGCTAATGAAATTGGATATCAAGGTATATAAAAATTTCTATATATTTGCAACCGTTAAAAAAACCCAAAAAAAAAACAGGATAACGATTTGTTTGTCTTCTCTGATCCCTTTTTCATAACTACAATAAAACTAATAATTATCAGCATCATCAGTATTTAATATTATTAATATATTGAATATACAATGTATACGATATTAACAACCGGTGGAGTCGCCCACAAACAATCTTTCTTTTTACTAATTTTACACCAATTACTTAAAAGCCTCACTTTACAATAACAGTGAGGAAGTTATTGAAGAAAAACTATTTCAGACACGAGACACTTGCTGTGGCCTCGACCCCCTTTTTTAATCGAAATCTTATCAGAGTTCTGTTTACAGCGATGACGTTATGTACGCTACAATCATCGACCATTTGGTCTTGAGATCTTACACCGTCGGCATGAATCGTAGCTAAGCCAAAAAACCTGCCATCATTTCCTAGTAAGTAACATCTCAATCAGAAAGAAATCAGGCAGTGATAAACATGGCCTCCATGCTAGCCTAGTTTAAGTTTAGTTAAATCAGGGAAATCGCTAAGCATTAAAGCTTCATTTTTGTTTAGACGACTGAAGTCTTATGAACGAGATGTGTACTGTATAGCTTCATTTCTGTGGTGATCTGTTTTGGATCAATTCCAAATTCAAATTAGTTCAAATGCTTCGCATAAATCTATAATCAAACATTTGACCGCTGGTTCCAGACATATTGGATTAACAAGAATCCTGTCTCTACAGCTGTAAAGAGAGTTGGTGACTGAGGCTACCCTGTTCTGAATATTATGGGATGTTGTAATGACTCTTTATCTACTAAAACTGAGGCAGACACTATACACACACTATAGTACATATACACAGTATAGTACACAGTGTGTATTGTGTGTACTATAGTGTGTACTATAGTGTCTGCCTCAGTTTTAGTAGATAGAGTGTGTATAGTGTGACCTTCTTTGCTCTTCTTCTTCCTCACACTACTCACTTTTTAACTTATATAACTATAAACCCTCTTCGTGTACTAGTTAATCGGTTAATTGGTTATTGCCAATTATCGAGATGAATAAGTAATTAGCTCATTAGCATATGACGTCATCCGCCTGAACTTACCGTGCAGTCTGGGCAGATGATGGAGGACTCAGAGATGGTGGATTCCAGAGACTGTAAACACTCTGAGCAGAAGATATGTCCACAGGAGAGCACATGGGGCAACCTCCCCACATCCTCATCCTCTGTAATCAACAATAAAGTTCAAGCGTGAAGCTAAACATCACATAAGAATACATGCTAATAGCTAACTACACTGGGTTAAGGTTAGCCAGGTTAGCATGTATACACTGAGGCAAACTGCCGCGTGGTTTGTTTGTTGTTGCTGTTGTTTTATTTTAATATCTCCAGCTAATTAAGTTTGTTCACATTGCATTTAAAAGTTAAATATTACCTGACAATGTATACGGTAAGCCACAACGATTACATGCCACTGCTGCATCCATCCTTGTGGTAGATCGTCACTTTTGATTCAGGGAATCGCCGACTCTTTTTATTGAGTCGGATAGTTCGGTCCGACTCTTTAAAAAGAGCCGGTTCCTTCGGATTTAAAGAAAGAATCGTTGAATCATTTCTATTGAATCAGAATCAGAATCAGTTTTAATTTGCTAAATTTTCCCGTTGGCAGCAGTTTATATAACTTTATGGGGTTAAAAGTTAAATGTTAGCAGTTAAATGTAATTTTATATTATTTACTAGTAATACTAATAATAGTAATAATTGATAGTGTGTGATGTGTCACCCTGATTTGTGTGTTTGCTGTTAATGGAAGGAGTTTATTACAATTGCACATCAACTTTTTCTAGTTAGTCCATACTGTGCATTTGTGGTGCATTAAACCGAACTCTCATTAGAAATATTAGTTACTTGTAATTTTTAAATTTGTACGTAATTTTCTTTATACCAATAATTTATTAGTCGACTTCATCAGATCAAGAGGAAAGTGTTGTATCCATTTTGAAAGTCTGCTGCTTCTCCAACAAGCAGCTTTGGGCTAAATAGTTAAGATGTAATGATGTAAGGTCATAACATAATTTCTGACAAATGTCGTAAATGTAAAAGAGAGCCTTCATCCAAGGGGATGCCTTGGATGAAGATGCCAAGGAGCTGGGGAAGGCAAGAAGACTGCTACAAGAGCATCATAATTAATTAATTGTTCCCTTCAGTCACGAAAATATTAACAAGGTTTTGTGAAGGGAGAAGTCTGGGGTGAAGCTGTACGGTCAACTCTGTGGGTCGTCATTTTCACACACGTGGTGAATACGTTTAATGATGCCGTGGCTGGACCAGCGTGAGAGGGCGTGTTTATGAGCAGCATGAACCAATCAGAGAGATCTGGGCGGGAGCTTGAGCAGAACGAACCAATCGGAGTGACCCACGACCCAATGGGGACGCTATTGGTCTGTGTGATGGTGAGAGAGTCAGTGGAAGTTTGGAGGACGAGAGAAAAAGGGTGAAAAACTGGATTTAACTTCAAAATAAAGCCATAAATATCATGGTGTCACTAACAGCAGTCGTGTACAAACTAGTGAGTTGCGTGTCCTTTGTGCTCGTGCTGCTAGATCTACGACACGCAGGTAAGAAAGTGCTATAATAAATAAATAAAGCAGATAATAATAATAATAATAATAATAATAATAATAAACTGAAATGTCACCAGCTGTAAAGTGCTTAAAGATCTTATTACACCTCAATCGCATGAACTATTAGTCCAAGCAAACTATTATGGTTCGAGATCAAGAGAATTAAATAAATGACAGTATTTTATTTCTACTACTAATAATAATAATGATAATATTTACAAGCATAGTGAATGCTCATTAGCATATGGGATGTGATGTACATCATGTGTACTTTTGCACACAGGAGGTTCATGTGGCAGTGAGAAGAGCTTAGAGAAGCACTTGGAGATGGGGAAGAAGCTCCTGGCTGCTGGACAGCTGGCCGACGCTCTGTCCCACTTCCACGCAGCCGTTGGTGAGTCGGTGGTCAGTGTATTCATTTCTGCATCGTAATGTTACGTCTGTAATTTTCTTACACCCCTGTGTGTAGACGGTGACCCGACAAACTACATGGCCTACTACAGAAGAGCCACCGTCTACCTGGCCATGGGAAAGTCTAAATCCGCTTTACCGGATCTAAGCAAAGTCATCGAACTTAAACCTGATTTCACATCGGTGAGTTTTGCTCCATGATAAGACACAAGAAATGTAGATAGGACAACAGTAACCGTAACCGTTGTTCTGTCACAGGCAAGACTTCAGAGAGGAAGCTTACTGCTGAAACAAGGGAAGCTCGATGAAGCCGAGCGTGATTTCAAAAAAGTGGTAAGGAACTCTTCGAGAACTCTTCGAGAACTTCTTGACGATTCTTTTTGAGAATTCTTTGCACTCTTGTAAAGACAGTGAAGCTGCTTTAGTCCTTTAGTCTTTCTAGCTCTCTCATCTCCTCATTTCTATGTTCACATTATTATGTTAATTACATAATTAACGATCTTCATGTCACGATTACACCAAGTAGCCAAGCCGACTCTAACGCGACGAGTCGTATGGTCATCTTGCGTTCGTGAACTTTTCCTGTCGATGTAGAAGGTATGATAAGAATATTTACAGGCATGGCGTCACTACACTATGCTTTTAAATATTCTTATTTACATATAATTTATTTATATATGGGATATACTGTACATCTGACATATATGATGTACATCATGTGTACTTTTGCACACAGGAGTGTCATGTGGAAGTGTCTTATGCCTTAGGATCAGTATTTTTGCTTTTAGACTCAAGGCCTAATTTCACCCTTGTAGCTTATCTGATAAGTCTTTTGAAGCATCGGCATGTTGTCAATGTCTTAGTTCCCTTTTCCAGAAAGTTACTAATCAATGATATTATATCTGTTATGACTATCTCTGATAAAGAAATGGTGATGTCACATTGTGTTAAGAATCTGAATGCATTAGTGAAAATTAGTGCATTAGTGAAAATGAATGAATTTGAATTTGACTAATCTTTTATTAGTCTTTTAGGTTTATTTAGACCATATTTAATAAAAGGTTTCATTCCCATTTGGTATAGCACCAAAGTGCTATACGAATAAAATTGAATTGAAAATCTTGCTGAGGTTTTTTTTTTTTTTTTTTTTGGAAAGTTTATCTAAAGCAGAAGACTAAAGATTTTTATGACAAGTTAAATAAGATAATAAGTGAGGATACAAATATGATGTTTTTTACTTCGATGTGTTCTGTAGCTGAAATCGAACCCCAGCAGCAGAGAGGAGCAGGAAGCAAAGAGCCAGCTGAAGAAATCAGATGAAATCCAAAGATTGGTGACTGAGGCTCAGACAAATTTCGATCGTAAAGATTACGGCTCAGCGGCTGGACTCCTGGACACGGTTATTGAAGTGAGTGATCTCATCGGTGCAGCTCGTTTAATCTCTTACCTTAACCGGACGGTTGCACCGGACGCAACACCCGAGCGATGTGTGAATAGCCTTCTGTTGAATGTTACTGATCATAACATTTCAAATTACTACAAAAGACGATGACATCGCCGAGGGAGCTTTCAGCAATAGTAATAGCACCATTTAGTTCAGGGCTATTGTGAAGATCTAGTTGCATAAAGTCTACTGATAGATTACGAAGGCCTTATATGACTCCTTATCGTCTGTAGACATGCTTAGAGGATTCTAATGTCGGGAATATGAACACGGTTCCACCAGCGCATTATGTCAGTTTACTGTGTTTTTCTTAGACGTGTGTGTGGGACGTTTACTCCAGAGAGCTCCGAGCCGAGTGCTTCGTACAGCTGGGTGAGATGGGTAAAGCCATCAGTGATCTTAAAGCAGCATCCAAACTGAAGAATGACAACACGCAGGCTTTCTACCAGCTCAGTACCATCTATTATAACCTTGGAGATCATGAGATGTCCCTCAAGTGAGTGAGTCACTGTGGTGTGTTTTGCAGGTCTGGTGCTTGCGCTAGTACGGTTTAGTAATTAGGCAGCGTGGCTTGGCGATCTTGTGTCAATGAACTTTTGGAGACTTTGGGCTAGGGATCTAGGGAGATCTTCATCCTGTCTTTCTGTCCTCAGTGAAGTACGAGAGTGTTTGAAGCTGGACCCTGACCACAAGCAATGCTTCAGCCACTATAAGCAGGTGAAGAAGCTCAACAAGCAGATCATGTCAGCTGAGGAGCTGATCCAGCAGCAGAGGTGTGTACTGCTAGTAGTACAGCCCCTACTGTGAGAGGGTGATCACCATAAACGGACCCCGTGAAACGATTCGTCTCCTTTTTTCCCCCTCGCACAGGTACGGAGACGCAGCGAGTAAGTACGAGTCGGTTATGAAGACGGAGCCGAACGTGCCACAGTACACTATTCATGCCAAGGAGCGCATATGCCACTGTCTTTCTAAGGTCAGGTCACGTCTTTCCTTCCCGACCACCAGGTTCACTCGTTTTACTATACAAACAAATCTGCAGTAGATTAATATGGTTTGTTCTTACCACAGGATCAACAAGGTGCTAAAGCGGTGCCTGTGTGCAGTGAGGTCCTGAGCTCAGACCCACAGAATGTGAACGCTCTAAAAGACAGAGCAGAAGCCTACCTCCAAGACGAACAATACGAACACGGTAAATCTACCATGTCCAGGTCTCAACTCTGGGACGTCACTCTTGTGTTCTGTGTAGTCAGTTTAACAAGCTCATGATCTGCTCGAACAGAACTAGCGTGGTGTTTATTATAGTGTCGGGAAAGTGACGTCAGTTCATGTCGTGTTGTAGTTTTGGAGACCTCGAGTTCTGATATTTAGTTGACTGGAGGAATTTATTTATTTTTTCTTGTTGGCTGTCGGTCCGGTTCTTGAGTCGGTACCAAACATTACTAACAGAAATAACAAAACCTCATAAAAAAAACATCATCAAATACACATACAAGCAATGCACCTCCAAACACCTTCATTAGTTTCCATTGTTTAAACCTTTTTGTAGAGGTTTCTGTACCTGAAGTCTTCCTCAGAGGGCCTTTTTACACCCGGTCACTTCGTGTGTTGTCTCTGATCCGATATCTGTCTGATTTGTTAAAACTGTCCCATTTACATCAGACCACATAAACGCGTCTCGGCGAATCTGATATCGATCCGATCTTTCTACTCCCGCCCAAAATGTTAATATATTTGGCCTCATTTCCGGGGTAACTGTAACAGAACACACTTTGGTGTACGCGGTTTTCAGAACACGATCAAAAAGAAGACGTAAAAACCGGTTACGACGTTTATGCTACAAAAAACAGCGTTTACTGTTTGCTGCGTTTTCGCTGGCGGCAGCGGCGCGTTTTAAGCCCCGACGAGACGCCTGGGTGAAAGATCACCTGCGAGTGACGTAGTTTCGTTTGGGAGGAGTTTAGCGCTGACGTATGTGGCTCGAACAACCACATTCATTTACACCTGTCCAGTTTCATCTGAAACGCATCCCAGACCACCTCCTGAAGGGGTTTGTACCATCGGGTTTATATCCGTCTCCAAAACGTTTCGGAGGGCATTTAGACCTGGTCTTTTTACCGTCGGATGTAAAAAGCAGATTTTTACCAGGTGTAAAAAGCCCCCTAGAGAGTTTAGTTCCTAATCATCTTTAATCAAGTATCTGAGCCTTAATCACCTGAATCAGCAGCCTTTAGTTAGGGCTGGAACTGATCCCCTGAGTCAGAGATTCTGCTTTATACATTAATCCTAATCGAATCCCTTCACATCACATCTGTGCAGCCATTAAGGACTTTGAGACCGCAAAGCAGTACAGTGAGAATGACCGTCAGATAAAGGAGGGCCTGGAAAGAGCACAGCGCCTCCTCAGACAGTCCCAGAAGAAAGACTACTACAAGATACTGGGGGTCAAGAGGTGAGATTGAGGTGGCTTATGAGATTGATATCGTAGCGTGTCGTGTTTAATAAGGCCGGGTTTGTTCGACCCCTAGGACGGCCCAGAAGAAGGAGATCATCAAAGCCTACAGGAAGTTGGCACAGCAGTGGCACCCAGACAACTTCCAGGATCCCGAGGAGAAGAAAAAGGCTGAGAAGAAGTTCATAGACATCGCACAGGCCAAGGAAGTTCTCACTGATCCAGGTAAAGTCTCTCTCAGTCAGACGGTGAGTTTCTGTAAGCTTTAGATTCGTATCAGGTTATTCCACAGTAAAGCTTTTTATATCTCCTCGTTTTAATGTTGATTTCGGTCTCTTTCACGTTACACGATGCTTCAAAATGTACCCAAAATTTAATCCTCTATAATCTATGGTATATGGTTTCACACTATACTCACTAAAAAGTCGATGCTCTTATTTTTTTTTACACGGTAGTAAATCTTCCTTGGCTGTTTTAGACCTCCTGTAACTAACAGGTCCAGTCTAAAACCTGAAAGGGCCGACGTGTGGGAGAAGGTTTTCTTTCATTCCATCAGAGCAGAAGCCACGGAAACTGCTGAATATATAACATAAGCATATATAAGATGCAGCTATATTTCACACCTTTTATCTCTGCTCTTGTGCAGAAATGAGGAGTTCCTTTGACCAGGGAGAAGACCCCCTGGACCCTGAGAACAAGCAGGGAGGAGGAGGAGGCCATCACCACTTCCACAGGGCTTGGGAGAGCTTCCAGGGCTTTAATCCTTTCGGCTCCGGACCCTTTAACTTTAAATTCAACTTTAACTAATCTGGTCATTCGGAAAGGACCGGAGCTGCGATCAGCCCGAACCGAACAGACACTCGGAGAGAAGTGCAACCTGCTGAGCCGAACACTGCTGTGGCATTAACACATCCTGTGCTGTCGAATATTCTCCGACCCACGTGGTATTATATATAAAGCATTGTTTCTCCTTCAGGGAACTTTAAAGTATAAGGGGTTCATTCCCATGTGACCAAGAATCCTAAATCTATTGTGTACATATAAGACTGCACTATTTTTTTTTCTTCTATAAATTAAATGACGCTGCATTTGTAAATACAGAAATAAAAACAGACGCCATTGTTTATTTAATTAACAAAAAACTCTTCGTTGTTTTACTGCTCGTTATCAGACGAATCCATAAAGTTGTTTTCTAATCCATCCATTTATTTGTGTGAAATTTGACCATAACACAAATCTTCACTCACTGGCTCCGCCTTCCGTTCCCCGATTGACACTTGACCACGCCTAGAATCATTTTTATAATAAACGTCGTATTCCTGAGAAGATCCACATTCCAGGCCACTACCAGGCTTCGAAAACACCTCGGCGTCAATGTGACGTGTCACAAACACGACGTGTCTTTTTTTTTTTTTTCCCAGTTTAAAGAAATCAAATAGAAGCACAAGACTCGTTCATGTAGAGCATAAATAAATCGTACACTTCGTGCATGTGTCCGGGTAAATTTTACAAAATCATATTTTACAAATTAACCCAAAGATGTTGGATTTCATCATTGTATAGGAATAAAAAAAAAAGCCCGGGCCCTTTGTGTAAACATTAAACAGTAACTTTCGAGTGTGGAATGAATCAATAGTATTAATAATCATTTTTAAAAAGATCTGACTTGAGGAATTATTAAAGGAATGTACATATATTTTTTCCCCAAAAAAAACTTCAGTGCAATTTATATACTGACCACAAGATGGCGACAAAACAACCCTTTCTTCTCGTGATACTTTCTGTTATTATTATTATTATTATTAATATTATTATTATTGTATGCAGCAGAACAGACATGTAACACAAAAAAAGGCTCAGTTGTTATCCATTTTTGTATATTACTGGTTGTGTTGTGCACATAATGTTGATTCCAGTGGAAGCCAATGTGATTCAGGAATTGCAAACTGAAACGTTTTTAAAAAATGCCTTTTCATCCTTTTCCGGAGCGTTCGGGTCCGGTTAAATACGTCCTGCTTCAAGCTTGTAGGTATCTCTGTGGGCTTTTAGAAGGTTCCGGTCCTTTTGTACAGGTGCTAAAGTTCATCTCGACGGCTGCCTGCGGAAACGCACAAATCCACAATAAAAATGAAAATCTCTGTAATTAATTCATAACCATTCTGATGCATAAGAGACATTTTGAATATTAGTCAGCAGCCAAACTTGTTCCAGATTTTGGTCATAAAAGGCAGAAACATGAGATCTGGCTCACTTGTACGCTCTGTGGTCGAGGCAGAGGACTTTGTGCTCTCTGTCTCATCCTTGACCCGCTTCAGGAGCTGCTTGATCTCGGTGTCGTATCTGGACCACTCGGGTACGATCCGCATGGCGGCGCTCAGCTTCGGCTCTTTGGTCTTTGGATTATTGCACTGCGGAGACGTCACAAAAACCTGCTTCATCAGTCACTACATCAAAACTCTTCAGACATTCCATAAGGAGGCAAAAACACTACAGTATTTAACCCTGGGATTTGGCCACGTGCTCAAAGTGTGACTTGTAACGTGGACGAATTGGTGAAAAATTTAGGTGATTTGAAGCCAAGTGAACGGTACACACACAGGTTTATCATTTATCATTATACAAAGTCAACTGAAAAATCTCTGGGCTCGTTTACTGCTGTACGATTAACTGATTTACTGACTCATTGGTCTGGTTCAAGCCCCTGGACATTTACACTCATACTGTTTTATTCATGGAGAGTTTTATGTCTTCTTCTTTCTTCTTTTCCCTTCGGGGCTCGCCACAGCGAATCATCTCTCTCCACCTATCCCTATCTTCTGCATCCTCAACATTTGCACCCACTTGCTTCATATCCTCATTAATTACACCCATATACCTCCTCTTTGCCTCCTGCCTGGCAGCTCCGTGTCCATGTAATCTGGCCTCCCTAACTCCGTCCAACATGAGCCGTCCCTCTGATGTACTCCTTCCTAATCCTGTCCGATCTTGTCACTCCCAAACAGAACCTCAACATCTTCAGCTCTGACTCCTGTCTCTTCTTCACTGTCTCTACAGCATGTGTCCTGTACGCCTTCCCCTCGATTCTCGCTGATATTTTCCTATCACACACAACTCCTGACATCTTTCTCCACCCATTCCAACCTGCCTGCACTCGCTTCTGTCCCCACTCTCTCCATTACTCTGGACTGTCGAGTTTTATATAAAGGTCTATAAAGAAGTAGAGATACTGTAGAGCATAGCAGAGCGAGACGATGACAAATTAGAGAAAGGCTTTATTTTTAATAGATATATTTAAAAAGTGTACAAAGGGTACTGATCAAATGTTCAGTGATTATAAATACATTTATAAACGATATACTGATATCAGACAATAAATGCTCTACATTCTCACCCATGTTCTATTAAAAATGTATAAAATTATGATGATCATGAAAATACATCTAGACTAAAATAAATGGGGTCTAAGCCTCAGGAAATAAGAGCTAATCTCCAGACTCCAGCGCTCTAATAAAAGCATGCATTTAGGGAGGTGGGGTTGTAAATGAAACTGCTATTCTCGTCCGTGTGTGTGTGTGTGTGTGTGTGTGTGTGTGTGTGTGTGTGTGTGTGTTCAGCTCAGATTGTGGGAGTGAGAATATCTGGCCCTTAATTAATTCAGCTCCTTCCTGCCTGATCAGATTGAAGACATTAGGCTCTGTGTACGTGCAGGAATGATCCTGATGTGTCATAAGAGCCCTTTTCTTTGTAAGTGACCAGCATTTTCTGTAAATCTACTGACTTTAGGTAGAACATGTAGATCAAGGCTGGATGGATTAGAAAAAAAATATCTAAAAAAAGATAACCTCAGATTCCAGTTCTTCGCTGAAGGGACTGGAACCTGAGCTGTGTTGTGCTCTCTGAGATGCTCGGGTCTAAAGCTCATTTATTCATCTCCTACCGCTTATCTGAACTTCTCGGGTCACGGGGAGCCTGTGCCTATCTCAGGCGTCATCGGGCATCGAGGCAGGATACACCCTGGACGGAGTGCCAACCCATCACAGGGCACACACACACTCTCATTCACTCACACACACTCACACACTACGGACAATTTTCCAGAGATGCCAATCAACCTACCATGCATGTCTTTGGACCGGGGGAGGAAACCGGAGTACCCGGAGGAAACCCCCGAGGCACGGGGAGAACATGCAAACTCCACACACACAAGGCGGAGGCGGGAATCGAACCCCCAAACCTGTGTGAGGTGTGAGGCGAACATGCTAACCACTAAACCACTGTCCCTCCTGGTTCTAAAGGTGAAATGTTTTT
>NC_062523.1:30960054-30977554 GCF_022655615.1 Tachysurus fulvidraco
CGGTGAGCTCATTCGACCCGGAAAGCAAAGATATGCTCAAGATCATCTCTGTAATTAAAGGAACTGAAATGAACCCAAGTCACGAGGGCCGTGAGATCTGAACTGCTGAACTGTGGAGCATTAAAAAACTCCTCGAACTATCGTGTGTATCAAAACTCATACATTACTGAAAGCTTAGTGAGAAACATTCAAAAGAGTGACAGCTCTGTGGGTGGGAACACCTCGGTGATGACAGAGGGAAGACCTGAACAGCTGAGAACGGATAACGGCTATCGTAACTCAAAAAAAAAAAAAAAAACGTTAAATCTCAGGCATGAATACGGAGATTCGAGCACAGAAATAGGCGTCGTAGGTTATTAGGCCTAAAATTAATTTATTTAGATTAATTTAATTAATTTTCTAAATAGGTTAATAGATCAAAAATAAGGGGGAGTTCGTAACTACGCTCCGTCCTGCTGAAATAACGTTTAGACCGGAAACTTTGGCCTGAACTTTAAATTAGATGCGTTTATTAGCTATTTTAATTTAAATAATTAAACTCTTACCTTAGCAGCGATACGAAATCCCGTTAAATTCAACTTTAGATGGGCTTGGACCCAATTCCAACCACTTAGATGGTGGTTAAGAGGTTTTAAACCTATAATTTGCATAACTCCGCCCATAAAGTCAATTTTGGAGTACATTTTAACTAATAACTCCAGACTGACAAAAGATAGAGAAAAAGCGTTTTTTGCAGCATGTTAGTTATAATATAATGAATAAAATACAATATAAAATGAAAATTCACCCTCAGGGAGAAAATTAGGCCCGATTAAGGACCTGGGCTGGCCTCCCACTGTAAAAACTTAACTCAGCTGGGGATTATACTGTGATTATACTGATTATACTGTCATTATACTGATTATACTGTCATTTTGATAGGTTTATCCTTAAGAGTGCTACCCAGTAGAAGCTTGATGACCTGATTCGGGGTCATCCACTGGGGTCGGTGGGCTCCACACACTTCGCGGTGCACAGCGCTCTGCCCGAGTGGTCCCGGAAACCTTGCGGTGTTAACAGAAAGGACCACTGGCAGAGAGAGGTGAGTCGTGGTCTTCTACCGGTCTTTACCTCGTATAAATCTGTTGGAAATGTTTATGATTGTGTGATGGTTCAGGTCATGTGCAGCACTAACACTGTAATGTAAATAGGACTTTAAATTTAGTCATTGAATAAAATGATCTTTTATCTTAATATGTAAATAAATAAATAATTTATCCTATCATCGTGCTGCTCTAACACCTTATTATTGGACTTTAAATGTAATCGTTGTAATAAATAGGACTGATTTTATCTTAATTAATAAATAAGTCAAGAGGATTATTTTCTTAAAAAAAAATTATCTTAAAACAATTATCTTTTATCTCAATAAATAAATAAATAATTCGTTCAGTCGGCTATGGGACACGAGCCGAGGAGTGATCGACCTACGGCTAGCCGCCATGGGATGAGGGTGTATAGTAACGAAAGGCTGAAACACCATGTGACTCCGTGGTTTACTACCGATGACGACGTGTCTCAGGATGTCTTAGGGTCTCGTTCGGAAAGTGACGGTGGGGTAAAAGGTAAAATGGTGGATGAATAAGTGGAGCGTTAAGATGTTTAGTTTCAAACATCTGAACACGTGTAGAAAAGGAAGATGAGGCTGTTGTAACTTGGATCGTTCTAAACATGAGGTGCTGAGATCTCGTCCTTCGGTTAAGGTTCTGAATCTCCTCTCTGATACAAACATGAACCCAAATGGCGAGGTGTGAGATCCGGTGTGAGGTATGTTATGGATTTAAAGTTTTGGCTCCCTACCTTTTCTCCAAAGTACTCCACACACTTGACACAGACAGCAGTGAAGAGACAGATTACAAAATTAACACTTAACACTTAACATAGTGTACATGCACATGATATTACACACGTGATATTACAGCGGAAACAGGGACGGGGGGGTGTGTGTGTGTGTGTGTGTGTGTGTGTGTGTGTGTGTCCAAGTTAGAGTATCTATAAATCGGTGCAGTGAATACACACAATACACACAATACACACTCTAGGGTTGATGTACCTGGTAATCGAGTCCCACAGGCCTGTACTTTCTGTAGATTCACTCAGAAGATCTTCGCTGAATTTGTCCGGCTTTTTCTGAACCTTCATTCAGAAGTAAACAGATCACTTATGAAGCGTAATGGACATAAAGACATAATTATTACTGTACGGTTAATTTCTTCGTTATTAAAGTGGAAAAACCTGCAGCAGTCGGTGCAATATGGCAGGAATCTGAATCACTTTAACTGAATCACTTTAACTGAATCACTTTAACTGAATCACTTTAACTGAATCACTCAGATTTTCGTGCTGAATAATTCGGTATTTCTCTTGACACACGATCACAAGATCGAGCACAAACACTCACTCTGACTTTGATGATCTTGCTGTGAAAGCTGTTGAGCATCACTATAACGTCTCCAGCGTCTGCAGGCGAGTCGGTTCCGTCGTGCCTAACGTAACGGGATCGAGTGTTATTAGAGTAAGACATCTGAAGCGATCACATCGTGCTGCAGTGTCACAGGTTAAGATTAACTACTGTTTTTGTGCGTTTGTCCGACTTCACACACACAACGGTGTTCAAGAACACACAATTTCTCCACCAGGTTAAGCATCTCGGTGGTTATGATGTCACTGCCGGGCCCTTGAACAAGGCCCTTAACCCACAACTGGGTTACTGTATGTGATTTCAGAGCTCAGCCTCCAAAGAACCACCTCAAGCCAAAAGGGAGAGAAAGAAAAATCCCTACATTTACAAATTGCCAGGCGTCGGGTGTTTAATATAAAAGCCGTACGTTCACTTTCGGATGAAGCAGAACTCGTTAGTTTTAGGTGTTTGTACACACATTAGTTCTCAGTGTCCATGTCCATAAATCACAGACACGGCCTTCGTGGGCCGTTATAAGAGGAATAAACCTCCATTTAGAGCCACATAATGGGATTCTTTCTTCCCTACTCACGCTTGGATCTGATAAATGTCTTCAGAACGTCCTTTACGCAACCTCAGGATCCAGGCACCGGGGTTAGCCTTCAGCTGGAAGTATCCCTGAGAGACACATTAGAAAGAGCATAAAGAAGACATGAGAATTAATAAGAGATGCATGAAAACACATTCTATCCATTCAGAGCAAATTAAGAGTTTTCAGCATGTAATATTATATATTATTACATTAAGCTGCAGTACTTTGATGTCTTCATATGAAAATATGAAAAAAAAAAAAATATATATATATATGTATATATGTATGTATGTCATAGTATGGGGGGCACGGTGGCTTAGTGGTTAGCACGTTTGCCTCACACCTCCAGGGTCGGGGGTTCGATTCCCGCCTCCGCCTTGTGTGTGTGGAGTTTGCATGTTCTCCCCATACCTCGGGGGTTTCCTCCGGGTACTCCGGTTTCCTCCCCCGGTCCAAAGACATGCATGGTAGGTTGATTGGCGTCTCTGGAAAATTGTCCGTAGTGTGTGTGAGTGTGTGAGTGAATGAGAGTGTGTGTGTGCCCTGTGATGGGTTGGCACTCCGTCCAGGGTGTATCCTGCCTCGATGCCCGATGACGCCTGAGATAGACACAGGCTCCCCGTGACCCGAGAAGTTTGGATAAGCGGTAGAAGATGAATGAATGAATGTATGTATAAGTCTACTTTACAGGTAAAATGAAGCATTGATTCAGTCTGATTTGGGAAACCAACCCAACCCCACAAACCCATACGTTCGGTCTTACCAGGTTGGCCATGACAATGGTGTCGTGCATGAGCGGCTCCTGCTTCATGCCGAGCGTAAACTGCAGTCCTCGTGGAGGCTGACCTGTGGACAGGTCAAAACAGTGACCCTCCAGCAGCAGATACTCCAGTTCATACTCTGCTTTTACGACACCTCTGACCTGAGAGCGCAACACAGAGAAGTTGAATGCACATCAGTTTCAAAACTGCTCGATCTTTTAGGTCTAAAAGCTTCTCCAAGTTTAACGAGGAACACGGCCGTTTTTGTCACGAGTACCTCTTGTAGGTGAATGTTGTCCAGGTCATATGGGCTCTGGACCGCTTCCACCATCCAGCTCTCAGGTGTGATCATGTTCAGCGTAAGCAGCGGGGACTCCGGGATCTCGGTGAAGCGAGCCGTCGGCCCTGGCGACAGGGTGTCGTTCCCGAAGAAAGCCAAATCAGCTTCCATAACGAAACGATAGAAGCTGCCACAGACATGGAGAATTTTTTTATATCTTATAAGAGTTCACAAGTTTACAGTCTATATAAAACACTATATACACGCATTGTGAGTGTGTGTGTGTGTGTGTGTGTGCACATGGTGTGTGTTTGTGTATGTGTGTGCGCATGTGTGTGTGTTTTGACACAAGTGTAAGAGTTCTGTCTCTCACCTCTTCAGGGGCATCTCTGACAGCTTGGCTCTGCAGTTCATGAACAACTGAAGCCTCACATTTACCACCTGACCAAGCACCTGCAGGGGGCGAGCACACGTACACACACACACACACACACACACACACACGTACACACGCACGCACACGTGTGCACACACACATGCACGAACAAACACGCACACACACATACACATACACACGCGCACACACACACGCACACACAAACACGTACACGCACGCACACACGCGCGCACACACACACACAAACAAACATGTGCACACACATACATACACACACAAACACGTACACACATGCACACACATACGCACGCACACACAAACACGTACACACACACACGCACACACACAAACACATACACACATGCGCACACACACGTACACACACCCGCACAAACACGCACACACATACATACACACACACACACACACACACACACGCACGATCAGTACTCACATTGCACAGAAGGAGTATAACATTCTCTCCTAACACACACACACAGCACTTACAATCAATAACGGGGCCAACTTCTGAGCCTCCCTCGTGAGAGGATCCACAGTTGCAACCACATCAAAAAACACCTCATCTTCCCGTGGAGAAAGGTGCAAAACACTACAAGCAAGGGGGAAAAAATCAAAGGAGCTGAAATTTTGGCACGTAGCTTTTCATTTAACGTGCCTAGAATCAATAAGGAAAGAAAAAAATAGTTTACCTGTGTTTGTCTTTCACAAATTTAATATCTTTCCTGGCCTCTGTTTTGGGTGCAGCTGAGAGCAGAGCATCCACTTTCATAATGAGATCACACGCACTGTGGAGAAAGACAAAGATTTGTTTTATATTCACACTCACATTTGAACACGTAAAAAAAAAAACACGTTTTTATATAAACCTAAAATACTATCATCTTTAAATTTTAAAGCGCTAGGCTCTAAAGTTCCACTAGAGGGAGAAAGAGAGCATTAATCTCATTTACCATTAAATATACCAACAATGTGCTAATAAAATTAATCAAAAACGTAAACTTCAAACGTTCAGTGTGTTAATTTTGTATAAAAGCTGGACAGATTTTTTTAGCTGTAATATTAAACTGGACAGATTAATTATTAATGAGCTCTGATAGCTACTCTGTTCAGGGAAGTTCTAATAAATCATATCTTCTACAGTAAGAGCCTCTACACAGATGCTCTGATTAATAATAAACAGATTTACAAAAGATCAACAGTGAAATATATAACGCGTCTCGTTGCAACAAGTGTTGTAAGCTCTTTGTGACGAGAGAGTGTGTGTGTGTGTGTGTGAGGGAGAGCGGGAGAGAGAGTGTGTGTGTGAGTGAGAGGGAGAGAGAGAGCGTAAGAGAGTGTGTGTGCGAGGGAGAGGGAGAGAGAAAGAGAGAGCAAGTGTGAGAGTGAGTGAGAGAGAGAGATTTAGAGACAGTGTGTGAGTGATTGAGAGAAAGAGAGTGTGTGACAGAAAGAGTGTGTGTGTGTGTGTGTGTGAGAGAGAGAGAGAGAGAGAGAGAGAGAGAGAAAGAGAGTGTGTGACAGAAAGAGAGAGAGAGAGAGTGTGTGTGTGTGTGTGTGTGTGTGTGTGTGTGTGTGTGTGTGTGTGTGTGTGTGTGTGTGTGTGTGTGTGTGAGAGAGAGAGAGAGAGAGAGAGAGAAAGAGAGTGTGTGACAGAAAGAGTGTGTGTGAGAGAGAGAAAGAGAGTGTGTGACAGTGTGTGTGTGTGTGTGTGTGTGTGTGTGTGTGTGTGTGTGTGTGTGTGTGTGTGTGTGTGTGTGTGTGTGAGCGAGAGACAGACTCCAGGCCATTACATTGCTGTTATACAGAAATAATTCACTCCTCAGGACTTTTATCTTGTGTTCTATTTGTTTGAACCAATCAGAATGAATCTAAATTCACACATTTAAATATCGATGTTTAAAGTGTTTATTGTGGAACACTAAGTGTTTATTGTGGAACACTAAGTGTTTATTGTGGAACGCTCTAAGTGTTTATTGTGGAACACTAAGTGTTTATTGTGGAACGCTCTAAGTGTTTATTGTGGAACGCTCTAAGTGTTTATTGTGGAACGCTCTAAGTGTTTATTGTGGAACGCTCTAAGTGTTTATTGTGGAACGCTCTAAGTGTTTATTGTGGAACGCTCTAAGTGTTTATTGTGGAACGCTCTAAGTGTTTATTGTGGAAGACTATAAGTGTTTATTGTGGAAGACTATAAGTGTTTATTGTGGAACACTATAAGTGTTTATTGTGGACCACACTGCACATGGACTACACATGACTAACCCCAGTGTTTAGTGATGTGAGACTGTTGTTTAATTAAGAGACAGGAAGCAGCTCCGTACTTTTTGGGTGTCGAGCTCATTTGCTTCACTTTAGTCTTGATCTTATCTGAGGTGCTGAGTGTGAGTTTCTCCAGCAAGTGGAAGTCGTCCATGCTGAACTCCTCTTCTTCTGCGAACGGACCCAGGACCTGGCGAACGACAGGAAACACACATCAGTGTGACACACACACACAGATCAACTTTCAATGTCCCTAAGTGAAAGAATACGATAGAGCAAGGATAAAGAAAATGATAGAAGGAAGTCTGTTCCTGTCGGAGTCGGAGATTAATAATGATGTTCTATCGACATCAAAGCAATAGAACTGTACGGCCCATCGTTTTAATGCTCGTCCGTTGTGGCTTAATTAATATTACTTGTTCTTGGGTGGATTATGAAGCCTTACATGATCATCAGCCAACGATGACGGTGCCATAATTCGGGTCCCGTTTTACACGTTTTTTGTTTTTTTTCTTGAGATTCACCAAACGCTGTTTGATTGCCATTGATTTTAACTTTAATTTATTAATGAATCCTTTCAGGCCCTCTGTAACGAAGCAGCGTTAGGGAACTCGGTGTGTAAAATTAGCTGCGCTTGTCCTTTAAGGCTTCTACAGTAGGTCTGGAGTGTGGACATATGAAGTGTCAGGAAGGTCTCGTGCTGAGGCCTGTCTGGGCTTTCACACTATTAGAAAGGCTGAGAGACGACGGTGTCTGTAACACCGTGCACACACTCACCTGTGACCTTGAAGGAGAACGTTGCATACTGAGTATTTACAAGGAGGGAGGATTGAGATGCCAGGCCATGTGGCAATAGGAGCCAGACAGGGCCACAGATCATCAATACTCTCACTCACTCTTACTCATCTTCTACCGCTTATCCGAACGTCTCGGGTCACGGGGAGCCTGTGCCTATCTCAGGCGTCATCGGGCATCGAGGCAGGATACACCCTGGACGGAGTGCCAACCCATCACACGGCACACACACACTCTCATTCACTCACACACACACACACACACACACACACACACACACACACACACACACACACACTACGGACAATTTTCCAGAGATGCCAATCAACCTACCATGCATGTCTTTGTACCGGGGGAGGAAACCGGAGTACCCGGAGGAAACCCCGAGGCACGGGGAGAACATGCAAACTCCACACACACAAGGTGGAGGCGGGAATCGAACCCCCAACCCTGGAGGTGTGAGGTGAACGTGCTAACCGCTAAGCCACCGTGCCCCCTATCATCAATACTCACTTCAGTCAATATGTGGACACATTTATTGTTATTTTAGCTGTTAGATTGTAGAATAAATTTTACATCCGATTCTGGTAAACACTTTGGAGATTAGTGCGTTTTTTTAATACGCGTTCCCTTTGTACCAGAAGTAATCTGGCTTTTCGGCCATTTCCCGGACAGACGCGTGTTGTTCCGTCACCGTTTCACTTCAAGCTCATGAAAGAAATGGAGTTGATTTTATGTGTGGCATCTCCAAACGTGTGGCATCTCCAAATAACTGTCCCATGAGCCGCCACCGCTAGTGAAGATCAGACATCCGAGACACGACTATTTATAAAAAGAAAGAATGCACACCGGTGAGCTCGTGGAACACCAAAAGCTTCGTTGGATGACAGAAGAAACCTTTCCCCTGTTCGGTCACTGCGAATGATCCGTCACTACAGAAACACTAACTTTAGTACAGGAGCATTCATCGAAGTCCTTGAAGTGGCGCCGCTCGGAGCTGCCGTTATAGAATACAAACGACGTCCGATCGATCGAGATGGAGAATTTTACACCGCTGTGGAATAATTACAATTTAGTTTTGTGAAGAAAACATCCCCGAAGATGTCTCGGACCGAAGGTACTCAAATCAGCCGACCGATCGGTTTCCAGATAAAACTATGTGATGCAGTTTAAAGGCAAAGGGTTGCCATGTTTGTTATTTTTAAAATATAGTATTTTACTACAGTGCAATCAATGCAAAAAAAAAAAACAATGCAATCTTTGGCTCATTATATATCATGCAGCATTATCAGTAGACCGTCTGTAAACTAGACTCACCCTGCCGTTACTGACCACAGCCGTCTGACCTGCCTTCACCTTCAGGACCTCCTGACAGAATCTCTGCTGGCTGTGCAAAAAGCCCAACTCCATAGTGTTGAACTTCTTCTCAAAGGCATCCTGGTCCATGTCCTACAGCACAGAAATACATATTGTACACATATTAATCTATGGGGCTGATCGATAAATGTAAGACACACAGACATTTATCTAAGCAATATTCATTCATTCATTTTCTACCTCTTATCCAAACTTAGCGTCATCGGGCATCGAGGCAGGATACACACTGGACGGAGTGCCAACCCATCACAGGGCACACACACACTCTCATTCACACACATACACACGCTACGGACAATTTTCCAGAGATGCCAATCAACCTACCATGCATGTCTTTGGACCGGGGGAGGAAACCGGAGTACCCTGAGGAAACCCCCGAGGCACGGGGAGAACATGCAAACTCCACACACACGAGGCGGAGGCGGGAATCGAACCCCCGACCCTGGAGGTGTGAGGTGAACGTGCTAACTGCTAATCCACCGTGACCCCCTTAAGGAAAAATATTTATGGAAAATATGCCTTGCTCAAAGGCCCGAGACTCGAACCCACAAACTCTCTAACCCCCCTGTGAGTCGAATGCATAAGCAGTGACAGATAAAATAAAGTAACGTCAGCACTACTAACATTTAAGAGTAGATCTTTAATCTTGGTGCCCTGTGTGAGGAGTTGTACAGTGTCTTCTTTGAGAAGCTTTAGTGTGAACTGTAGGGTGTTCTTGGTGCTCTGTGTGACGAACGAGGCCCAGATGCCTCTGTATAAGCCGCTGTTGTCTTCTGTGGGCCGGACGCTGGGGTTATTAATCACACCGACACGGCTACTGGAACTACTGGACTTCTGCAAGCAAACAAATTAAAGGTTAATGATGCAAAGAGAACAGCAATAAAACTTTTCAAACATAAACAAAGGAGTCACAGCATCTACATTGGTCTAATGTGAAATTTTATATATTTATATTTATAATATTTAGGGAATTTTATTTTTATTATTATGGAGTTCCATTGCATCTGCAAATTCATTCATTCATTCATTCATTCATTTCCTACCGCTTATCCGAACTTCTCGGGTCACGGGGAGCCTGTGCCTATGTCAGGCGTCATCGGGCATCGAGGCAGGATACACCCTGGACGGAGTGCCGACCCATCACAGGGCACACACACTCTCATTCACTCACACACTCACACACTACGGACAATTTTCCAGAGATGCCAATCAACCTACCATGCATGTCTTTGGACCGGGGGAGGAAACCGGAGTACCCGGAGGAAACCCCCGAGGCACGGGGAGAACATGCAAACTCCACACACACGAGGCAGAGACGGGAATCGAACCCCACGACCCTGCAGGTGTGAGGTGGACGTACTAACCGCTAAGCCACCACGCGCCACCCCCCCCCCCCCGCCTCTGCAAATTGACTCATTAAAATATTTTTTAAAAATGAGAATAAAACCTCTTCACTTTACACCATACACTCGACACCACTACCACGTTAATCTAACGAAAGACGACGTGCGATGTGTGTTTTATTTATTTATTTATTTGCACTTTAGTGGAGCTTTGCAAACAAATTGCAAACAAAAGCAAGAGCTCACCATATGTTTTAATGCATTTAGCAGAATCTGCCTTCCGGAGGCTCGCTCAAGATCCGCAACAATCCAAAAGGTCGCTCCGTACACCACGTCCTCTTCTACAGCAAAACAACAGCACGTTAAAAACTTCTGCAGCGAAACGTCGCACATCGATTTTTGTGGAAATCGACGTGTTTACAGTCACGTGTATCTAATCCGAGACAAATCAACCGATGATAATAAAAATTAAAAAGAAGGCAAACACCAAACAGACCATGTGACAAACACAGACATGAAGATCAGCTAAAAACTAAACCTTTTCTTCTTACTGACCCTTACCGTGCTTTGTGAAATACTTCATTCTCTTTGAGACGACAGCTGTCTTGTCCTTGGAGTCCAGAAACGAGAACATGGTTGAATCGTCCCAGTCGTCGGCAACTGCGGGTTTTTAGAGATAAACAAAGTTTATCTCTAAACAAAGTACAAAGAGGAACGTAGAAGGTGCCGGTGCTACAGGTGACGTTAATGACGTCAGTGTTACCTGGAGATGCTGTGAAGTCCAGATATCTCCTGTCTGAGCTTAGAATAAGAGGGTTGATGCGTGGAACTACATTAGGCTGCTCCATCAGGAAGTCAACCACGTCCGTACCTTCAGAGATCTGACCCTGGTAATTGGAAGACGAGCAAAAAAAAAATTACAAGATGTTACATGTTAATTAAAGGTGGGGTCTCCGATTTTTGAGAAATGCTTCAGAAAACCGAGTCGGGCCGAATAATAAACAAATCAAAAACAAAAATCAAAACAACCGTGTAGCCGATGAGCAGAAAGGGGCGGGGCTTGTCGATATGGGCGGAGAGAGTGTTCAGTGCACATGTGTGACATTAGCAGAAAGCGGTTTTAACATCGACATGGAGGATAAAAACAAAGAAAGAAAGAGAAGAAAGACTTACGATAAGGACAAGAAGTAGGACGTGTTAATATAGGATCAGCTTTCCAGCGCTGGAGAGAACTGAAGGAGCAGGAAGTCGGCCACATATTCACAGGTTGGAGTTTCCCGAGTCAATAACTCCTGAGCTAAACGCTGTTACTACACAAATAACACCTCTTTTCTATCGTAGTAATGTAGAGAGGCAGCTACAACCGCGTTTTGTGTAGTAACAGCGTTTAGCTCAGGAGTTATCGACTCGGGAAACTCCCACCTGTGAATATGTGGCCGACTTTACTTAAGACGCCGAGGCGCTTTTTTCCTTCTCGATAGGTGAGTAACGTTGGTTTTGCTTTGTTACACAGAACTAATATATGCCTTTGTCCTTTACATAATTACACGTTTCTTTCTGTTAGTCGCCTGGGTTACGTATGTATGTGTGGGCGGAGCTATCGATACAGGGGTGGGACCCGTTTGGGTTAGGGGCGTGTCTGTTTTGGTGATTTCAAATGTCAACATTGGCTTTCAAACATCGGAGACCTCACCTTTAATCTATTATCTGGCACCTGGAAATAATTAAAGCCTTGAAGTAAATAACACAGTATTTGTTTGCACGCCACCAAACATCAGGAGATGAAATGCTGATCATTTGGGAGGACTTCTTCTTCAAACACCAGATTCACATCTGCCCTGTGGAGACTGCTGGTGATGTGAATGGTAATGATGTGATGTGTTTATCCTGTCATCAGCTGCTGTTGTGCTCAATGGCCGGCATGTTCAGTACACCGGTAGTTTGTCTTGTGGACATTCCAAATAGTTTATGCCTAAAGGATACGATTTATTTTCTCAGCCTTAAAATCGAGATCTTCTCCCAAAGACAGCTCTCTGGTCTTCGTTTGGGTTTATCCTTTTTTTTTGTCTTTGGTCAATAGGCCAATCTAACCAAAATGGGTGGGTTTAAACAAAATGTATTTATCTAAACATTTATCTAAATGTATTCATCTAATCTAGATGTAAATATCAGTAAATAAAAGTTGGAGGGTTAGGGTTAGGGTTAGGGCCTTGCCAATACTTTAATAGGGTACTTTACATATAGGAAAGTATATACACTGTATACACACACACACACACACACACACACACACACACACACACACACACACACACATTTAAAGCAAACATTTGCTATTGAACTGCTATTAAAAAAAACCCAAAGTTTTCTTGCTGTTAAAATTTTATATTGAAATATTACATCTTTGGATGGTATTTCATTGATTTCATTAAATAATAAAAAAGTATACATTCAATACATACATTTATCTTCAAAAAAAAAAAAACATTTTAATTTTAGCATCAAATAATTTTATCATAATCATAATTTTATATATAACTTTTTATATGTAATAATTAAAATAATTAAAATAATTATATATTATAATATATATATAATAGGGGTTGGGGGTTAAGGTTATGGTCCTCTTTTGATTTTAAACCCAGATGTATATATATATATATAAAAATATATTTAATATTTTTGTTTTTTTGCAAAATATGCAAATGCAGACATCATTAATTAAATAAAGCCTTATTTGTAAATGTCAACTTTTAAACAATTCACATTCAGAAATGACTGATTTGTATGTAGTACTGTATGTTAAGAAGATTTGGATGCTGAATACCATGAAGACGGCTCTTTGGAAGAAGTTAGTGGCGTCCATGATGTGCTGGAGCAGGATGGTTTCTAATTCGTCTGGGTCCATCTCCTCGGTGCTGAGTGGAACCCCGTTAAACAGCCCCACAGGAAGAGCACCCAGCCCACTCTTTCTGTAGAAAACTGCCCCAGCCTAGAAGATCAAACCGGCATAAATGATCTCAATAAACTGGACACTTACTGGGACACCGAGTCTACGACTCCAAATAACTGGAGGTGTAAAACGACAAGCATATGATACCTTTCTTTTATCTTCATAGCTCGAATCCACCCCAAGGATTCTGGCAGCATTAGCTTTTGGAAATTTCTTCTTCAGATACGACGTGACGGCATCGACTGATAAGGAATCTCCGACATCCACTTTGTTATACATCTGTAAATGCATCGAGATTTAGATATCTGACAGCTCTATGAACGTCAGCTCATGCCTCTGAGATGATCTTGTATTCTGATGATATCATGGATCGAATGGATATTTCTAAACACATCAGAGTGCACGAAGGTAAACCGTCGTAAAGTCTTCGAGAAAAGAACAAGCAGAAAGCAGATCTACTCACAGACACCATGGATAAGAAAGCCTGGGTTAGGTCGTACTCGTCTGTTATATAGTTCAACACTCTGATGAAAGCAACACCGGCATCCGTGTAACCGTCGACCTTGTCGTCCGAGTTGACGACGAAGACGAATCCGATCCTGAAAGAAACGTGAAAAAAAGAAATTAACGTTTAGACAGAAATGAGCAGAAAGTATATCAAGAAATCAGCGATAGAGTTTCATTAATGTGCTGACTAGTGAGAACTGAGACAGACCTGAGAGGAATCTTGTGCTTGTAAAAGAGCTCGGCTAATCTGATTAGCTCAATGCTGTCTTCCTGAACTGGGTCAAGAAACAGAACCTGGTAAAATAAATAAATAAATAAATAAATAAATAAATAAAGTCGAATATAATATCGATAACTGGAATTGATGCAGAAAAATCAGCCATAGATAAAACTTCATATGTACACCATATCACCAAACAGATGTGGACACCTGACCAGATGTTATAATAAACTCCACTCTTCTGTGAAGGCTTTCCTCTAGATATTAGAGCATGACTGTGGGGACTTTCAGATAGAAGATACTTCTTTTGGGGTAAGATGTTGGTCGAGGAGGTCTGGGATGCGGTCGCTGTTCCAGTTCATCCCAAAAGGTGATCAATGAGGTTAAGGTGATGGATTTGGGCAGGACACAGAACGTCTTCTATACTGACCTCGTTTATGCACGAGGACTTTATTTATTCTGGAACAAAGATGATGGTGTGCTTTTAACTTTGTGGAAGAACCAGATATGGGCATGATGGTCAGGTGTCCACACCTGTGACTACTTTTTGCCATATATATATATATATAATTATATACACACAGACACACACACACACACACACACACACACACAGCACTTTAGTAGGAACACCATACTAATACTGGGTAGGGCCACCTGATGATGTAAACGCCTTTCAGTCATATTCATGCGGCGAGCGAGTAGATCAATGACCATGTCTCAAAGCCAGAGTCGTCTCAGACTGGTTTGATGGACATCTTCAGTGATCTTCAGTGTCTTTCCCAGACACCAGTTCTGAATCCAGTAGAGCACCTTTGGGATGTGATAAAACAGGAAATCCCGGCAAAACTTTTACAAGAATCTACAGTAATTTTGTGTCAACACGACTGGTCTGGAGACGACCCTGGCTTTGAGACATGGTTCATGATCTACTTCCAGCAAGAAGATAAATCACGGTCATGAACTCAGCGACAATGATCATTTTAATAGTCCGTGGCAAGGCAAGGTGTTCCTAATAAAGTGTCCATTGTGTTGAGAGTGTAATGGTAGTGTCGAACCTGCGTTAGATTCTAACTAACCAAATTGAAGAAGTTCCGGCGGATTTGTCGAATCACACCGGGAAAAGTGGCTCGGAGCAGCTCCTGAATGCTGGAGGGCCAGTTCCTGTACGTGGAGTCTGTCTCAATATCATTAATCCACTGAAATGTAAAAATAAATGTAAAATTATCCATGAATAATGCATTAAAATGCACGTTTTATCACTTAACCTGACATCACAGGTTATCGGCCTCACCATTATGGCAGAGTGACGGATGTCCAGAGCGTAGCTGTCCTCCACAGTGGTCACAGGAAGGCGCAGAAATTTGCCCATTGTAGTGCCGGTGATTCCGAGGTTATGAAGCCCCTCCAGAAGCTTTGCCTCTCCTCGGATGATGTCCAGAATGCTGCCGAGTGGAAATAGAGAAAGGTGGAGTAGCTATAGGGTTAGGGTTAATCCTAGCCCTAACCCTAACCCTAACCCTAACCCTAATTCTAACCCCAACCCTAAAAACCTAACCATAATCCTAACCCCAACCATAACCCTAATCGTAACCCCAACCCAAACATAACCATAATCCTAACCCCAACCATAACCCTAACCATAATCCTAACCCCAACCATAATCCTAACCATAACCCCAACTATAACCCTAACCATAATCCTAACCATAACCCTAACCATAATCCTAACCCTAACCATATCCCCAACCATAACCCTAACCATAACCCCAACTATAACCCTAACCATAACCCCAACTATAACCCTAACCCCAACCCCAACCCTAACCCTAACCATAACCCCAACCTTAACCTTAACCATAACCCTTTCTTTTAAAAGAAAAATGACAATATGATCCTGAGAAACTTTAAAAGATCTCAAGGACCTTTAAAAGGTCCAGGTACTGTCCGACTTGCTGAGTAAATGCAGAAATAATGAAGATCAAGAGGTGTAAATGTTTTGGCCTTAAATGAACTTAATTAATTACTTAATTAAAGGAACTCCATGTGTTCATAGCTGTTATTAACCCGTACACTACGATAAGGGTGTAGATGCCGAGGTCGTACCTGAAGGGGTTATGAAGGTCCAGATCGACGTGCATCCCGTTAATATAGAGACTAGCGTCACCAGGGTGAAGTCCCAAAGATTTGCTCAATCGCTGAGGAACAACGTAGAAGAACAAATCTAACTGTTATATTGTTATCTATTCAAAATAAGGTTCCTAGAGACACACGACGACAGGAACAAGGATGGACCTTGGATTTTTACAAGCAGCACCTTTTGGTTCTCCTCAATTTCTTTCCTCATTTCCTGGTTTACAGTCACTCTGGTCAGTGATCTGTGGGGACAGTAAAACATGCACAGTCACCATCGGCTCTCTCTAACGTCCACCGGTGAGTCATAAAACCACCCGCTTTTTAATCTCTAAAAATCTGCCCTCTTTAAGGAGTTATATCTGCTGACTCGACTCACTGTAAACAGCCACTGCCTCAGCACTTCTCCCGTGCAGCACATAAAGCTTTCCGAAGCACCGTCGCACAATAAAAATCGACTTGGCGACACCGAACAAGCCGACAGTGGAATCAGAAATCTTACACAGGATCAAAAGCAATTATTTTATTTATTTATTTATTTATTTTTTACCTTGCTTTGCTGGGGAAGTTTTGACTGAGATCTCGCATCAGTTTGAGGGAATCGAACTTCGGCGCCGACGTGATCCGGGTCGCCGCTTGGAAACTCAGGTCTGTCGGTAGAGAAGTAACAAGACACCAATTTAGTTTGTAGAAAGATCAGATTTTCATCAACTTTATCAGAAGAAAATAAAATATAATTAAACGTGTGTATGTGACAGATGAGGACACACACACACACACACACACACATTCACACACTCACACTCACACATTCACTCACACACTCACACACACACTCACACTCACACACTCACACGCCCACACGCACGCGAGACACACATCACGCACGCAGACACACCACGCCCGCACACAGTCACACCCACCCCCACACACACCACACGCACAACACACGCACAGGCACCACCCGCACAGGCACACACACGCACAGGCACACACACACAACGCACAGGCACACACACACACACAAGCACCACGCACAACACCACGCACACACACACGCACACAACACATCCCACACACACACGCACACGCATACCCCACACACGCACCACCCACACACGCATCAGCACACACACACACACACACACACACACACCACACACTCACACACGCCACACACACACTCAAGCAACGCACGCAGACACGCTCACGGCCAGACACGCACACGCCCACGCAGACACACACACGCACACACACACGCACACCACACAGCACACGCACACCACGCACACACACGCAACCACACACTCACACACACACGCACCACACTCACACCACACTCACACACACGCACCACCACACTCAACACACACTCACACCACCGCACACACACTCACTCACTCACACTCTCACTCACACACAC
>NC_062523.1:30982554-31032554 GCF_022655615.1 Tachysurus fulvidraco
TCACAGTATCAACAAACTGCCAAAACTTGTCATCTCCACCTTCACTGATAAACTCACTAAGGATTTGAGAAAATAGATATAATAAATAAATAAAAATCATGATCAATAAAGTACAGAGATTTCATTTAAACCTGGGAATGAACTCGAGTCAGTGATGTATGAGCGTGGACGCTATCTTTCTATCACTAGCAGCTTTACCTGGTCTCCAGTAAAAGTGGAGTCATGGGCCACTTGGCCTTCAGACTGGCCGTGACTCCCTTCGAGGCCGAGCGAACATGCTGTAAATGCATCAGGACAAACAGCAAGCTGAAGACCCTCATCATCTGATGCTAGAGTTCAAAGAAACACAATTTGAATGCATGACGTTTGCAACGTTAAAGTATTAGAGAATATTAAACTATACATGCTATACAAACTTTGCGATGTTTTAAAGTCGACTAACGTGTCGTGGGAACGCCAAGCTGGTTTAATGACCTCAACCTAATACGTCATATCGTGACAAATCTAAAACAAATTTCCTGATTGCACTTTTTAACCCTACAGATATAGAAGGAAAATGATGTGGAGGAGGACGGGTTCTCTTTTAGAGTCTCATTCATTAAAGATACCTTTAAAACACACACACACACACACACACACACACACACACACACACACACACACACACACACACATACATATACCTTGATAGAAGGGATAAACATGTATATTTCCAGTAACACTATACAAATTTTATACAAATTAATTAAATTTGTTGTTACAGTCCTAGAAGTCAGGATTATATTAACAACTGAGATCTTATAGCTATCATCGGTTTAGTTGTCTGGTGATTATTATTGTGCAAATGTATCTGAGGTTATTGGTATTTATTTCACACTTTACTTTGTGTCTTTTTGTGATAAAAGCTTTAAACACAACACAGGGCATTTAACTGAGCTGCTGTGATTTTATTTTCAGTTCACAGACAAAAGGTTAGTGAGAAAATAAATGCTGGTATGGAGGAGGTAAACGGGTGGGAAAGAAAATAAAGGTGTATCTATTCCTTATGGAGGAGGAAAACGGGTGGTAAAGAAAATAAAGGTGTGTATTTACTTATGGAGGACGAAAGCTGGTGGTAAAGAAAATAGATGCTGATTTCATTACTTATGGGGGAGGAAAAACGGTGGGAAAGAAAATAAAGGTGTGTATTCATTACTTATGGAGGAGGAAAACAGGTGGGGAAACATAGATGCTGATTTCATTACTTATGGAGGCGGAAAAAGGGTGGGAAAGAAAATGAAGGTGTGTATTCATTACTTATGGAGGAGGAAAAAAGGTGGGAAAGAAAATAGATGCTGATTTCATTACTTATAGAGGCGGAAAAGGGGTGGGAAAGAAAATGAAGGTTGTGCATTCATTATTTATGAAAGAGGAAAACGGGTGGGGAAAAAATAAATGCTGATTTCATTGATGCTGTGATTTATGAAGCAGGATGCAAATGTCAGACGTGTTATTTACACGTGAGTCACGCTTCAGTCTCAGTTATAACCTCATATCATGCAACAGAAAGAGGAACAGTGCTGATTATTGTTCCTTTGTGTGATAAAGATAATGATTATAAATCTTACCCTGGTTTCACAGGAGGCCGCCATTCAGGGGTCCTGAGACTTTAGTACTGTTTTAACTCTCCTGATAAAAAAAAAGATATTTGTGCGATAAAAAAAAACACAAATAGAGGAATTTTCGAGCTTCTTATTTTTTAACTCAACTGTCGTCATTTGGAAAATATTTTACCTGATAATCTCCGTGTAAAAAAATGATTATGGTAAGACTCGACGCTCAGGCACCTTTAAGGGCGACTAACGGTTTAATCCGTGATGCTGCAGGCTGAGTTCCAAATGACTCGACAAGGGAACATGAAGTGCACTAGATAGATTTATAAGTGTACGTACAGCCATTTGGAATTAAACCACACGGTCCAAGCATATGTCTAGATGTCTGGAATTTAACAGCAGGATTTATTGAATTTTGTGTCTTATTTTTTTTTTTTTTCTAACTGTATTATAAACATTTTGCTACCTGCTGATATTGTTATAAACAGTTATACATTACAGTAATAAGATTATTGCACTGACAGATGAATTAAATAACACTGATGATCTCATTACAGTGGCACATGGTAAGGGGTAAGGGGTAGAATGTATGGATCAAGCAGCAAGTGAACAGATACTAGTTAGTAGTAGGTTAGTGACGGTAGTTAGTTAGTAGTGTTACGAGTGGTTAGTACCTAATAAAAGTGGTCTAAAGGAGGTATAACCAGTGAACCCATGGCTCACTGATGGACGTAGGGAACACATGCTAGAGCTTCTGGTCCAATGCAGTATGACCGGTCAGAGTGCCCATGCTGGCCCTTGTTCACCTTCAAATGCTCCATGGCACGACGATGTGCTCTGAGATGAAAGCAAGTTTGATGCTCTGGGTGATGTTCTGCTTGGAAACCTTGGGTCCAGGACCTCATGCAGATGTAACGTAGACGTCTTTCATTCTCACCTCATGGAAGAGATGCATACGTTACATCTGCATGAGATACTGGACCTAACGTTTCCAATCAGAACATCACCCTGAGCATCAAACTTGCCCTCATCGTGGTGCCATCTCTTACCATGGTCTCTACATTTGAAAAATTCATACTGCATTGGACCAGAAGCTCTAGCATGTGTTCCTACGTCCATCAGTGAGCCATGGGTTCACTGGTTATACCTCCTTTAGACCACTTGTATTGGTATACCCAAGGTTTCCTAGCAGAACATCACCCAGAGCATCAAACTTGCCTTCATCTCAGAGCACATCGTGTTGCCAAGGTAGAGCATTTATTAAATAAGGCCTATGTGTGTTTGTTAATATAAATCTAATGTAAGTTTTATTTGCGTATTATATTGTCTTTTTGAATTGTTCTCGAATAAACAATCACTGAAAGTTTTTCTCATTAAAAAGAAGATTCTTTGCCTTCAGTAAATGGCAAAAACTTATAAAAAAAAATGTATGGTAAGGAAGTACGGAGGCATCTCAGCCCGGACTGATTAAAAATATCCGAAATACCTGACCGGGAATTCAATAAAAATGAGTTATGAAGTGTCTAACCTCTTCAGATTAAATGGTCATCCTGAGTTAAAATCTCAATGTAGGAGATAAATTTACTCCTTCTTCAGTACATTATGCAGTACAGCACACACGGCAGTGATCTTGCATGCTCATTGAGCCAAATACCCTCAAAAGGGGAAAGAAATCTGGACTTTAGGATTCCAAATGTCAACCCAATGCGTGCTCTGATTCTACTGAAATCTAATCTGGACTCCAGTCAGGGTCTGGTCTAATCAAAAAGGTCATGCAGCCATGAGACTTTTCACCTACAAGAACTCTGACCTGCAACATTCAAACAAGATGAAGATCTTTGTAAATGCTTGTGAGTTGAACAAAGAGCATCTGAATGTGCAACACAACGTGTCTCATGAACAAAAACTGGGGGCACGGTGGCTTAGTGGTTAGCACGTTCGCCTCACACCTCCAGGGTCGGGGGTTCGATTCCCGCCTCCGCCTTGTGTGTGTGGAGTTTGCATGTTCTCCCCGTGCCTGGGGGTTTCCTCCGGGTACTCCGGTTTCCTCCCCCGGTCCAAAGACATGCATGGTAGGTTGATTGGCATCTCTGGAAAATTGTCCGTAGTGTGTGAGTGTGTGTGTGTGAGTGAATGAGAGTGTGTGTGTGCCCTGTGATGGGTTGGCACTCCGTCCAGGGTGTATCCTGCCTCGATGCCCGATGACGCCTGAGATAGGCACAGGCTCCCCGTGACCCGAGAATAGTTCGAATAAGCGGTAGAAGATGAATGAATGAATTCTGAGTATGTCACGTCACATTACATCTCACTATAACACAACACAAAAGGTGAAAATGGGGAAAAATCAATCACACAATTCATTGAGTAAAAACCAATTTCCAGTAATGACCAAAACCTGCTGCAGTGTCACAGCATCGCTCAAAAGTATTGGAAATTTCTAATATGAGACATTACAGTGAAACGGTGCTGCAGTATTTGTTTATATCTACACAATACTGTAGCAGATGAAGTTTCTACACGGATACTGAAGGTTCATGAATTTAATGAATTTCTGTACTTCAGTTCTTTGCAATGCAGTGAACATGCTGGAGTTTTTTTTTTTTTTTTACTATCGTTTCTGCTAAGAACAGCGAAACATTTCATAGAAATCCTGTTTAATGGCATTCACTGATGCATGACCAGAGGGAAATCTAAGAATGAAGGCATGAATAGTGAATACTGCCAGGACTATTTTTCTTACTGCTTGGCAAAATGTAGCTTGGCTGAAAGTCTTGGAATCACACACAGAATACAAAAATCCTCAGCTGAGGAAATAAAAGGTACTAAATGGATGTCACAGGGGTGGTGCCCTGAAAGATACATATTTTAGTGTAGCTCTTATATCTTTAGGGAAACTGTAGACTGAACTAGTGTGTATTGGCTACTGTCATGTAATGATTATTTTTAATACATTTTTAATAATATAATTCTTTAAGCAGAATAGTACATGCAGATAACAGTAATTAAAGGTGCGGTCCCCGTTGTTTGAGAAACGCTTCAGAAAACTGTCGAGCCGACAAACAAAACAAATACAAAACAATCGTGTAGCCGATGAGCAGAAAGGGGCGTGTCTTGTCGATATGGGCGGAGAGAGTGTTCGGTGCGCGTGTGTGACGTTAGCAGAAAGCGGTTTTAACATCGACATGGAGGATAAAAACAAAGAAAGAAAGAGAAGAAAGACTTACGATAAGGACAAGAAGTAGGATGTGTTAATATAGGATCAGCTTTCCAGCGCTGGAGAGAACTGAAGGAGCAGGAAGTTGGCCACATATTCACAGGTTCACACGTTTCTTTCTATTAGTCGTCTGGGTTACGTATGTATTTATATGTGGGCGGAGCTATCGATACAGGGGTGGGACCCGTTTGGGTTAGGGGCGTGTCTGTTTTGGTGATTTTATATGTCAACATTGGCTTTCAAACATCGGAGACCGCACCTTTAACAGAACGGATGCATGACTTATATTAACGATAAAATTTTTTGTTGTCAAGGACACACACATTTACGTTTCAACACGACGATTAATTTGTCGAATATTTTTTTTTCTCCTAAAATGATGTGAAAATCTAGAAAGAGCCACAGCCAACCAAATTTTAATTAAAATTATATATATTTTTAAAATAAAGGTCATGTTGTGATTTTAAACCATTATTAATAACAATGAAAAAAATTTGATGTTTACTGATAGTTTTGGATTTTGTAGATCATCTCATATAGGTACTGTAGGTCTGTGTAAATGAGTTGTTACTATGGAAACAATAACCAATTAGAAAAAGTGCGTTAATATAATCGTTAAAATAATTAATAATTATTCATCTACAATTAATAAATAAACCATTTAACTAACCAGAATCAATCATTTTGTGGTCTAATTATTTTCTTATATATATAATTTGCAATGTCATTGTTACGTCATGTTACTTAACGGTTACATAACACGTTTAGTAACTAGTTCACTTAGTGATGCCAAAATGACACAAAGGCTGTTCTTGTTAAAGCTATTTTAAAATCTCAAAAATCTAGGCTACGTCCCAAACCACATACCGTATTACAATCCCTTAGACCTCAGTGTAAGATTTCTCACAGTCGTGGGGTGTAAAAGTCTACCTGCTTTCTGCTTCCTTCTTATTTACATAAAGATAAATAAATCATGGTTACGATCATAATGCGTTATTTACAAGATAATTCAGAAACAAATCGATCTGCTGAGTTATTTTTCGTTCTGTCAGGAAGCAACACCGTCAGGTAGACTTGATGGAGTAAAGAATGAGCACATATATGATGTGGTGAAGGTGTATTTTGTGAAAGTCTAGACTCAATCTTTATACTCTTGTGAGCCTTGGCAAACACTGGAGCTGTTTGTTTTCTTTTTTTTTTTTCTTCAGTATTGATTTGCAAAAATAATTTCACTCTCCTGTTTATTTCTGGCAAATGCTGCAAGAATACAGGCAAGTTCAGGCAACTCAATATCAGGAAAATGTCCTTGGAAATGTCTAATATCCCGTCTGAAACCTTCAGCAATCACAGCAGCTCAGAAATTCCAACACAATGGGACATTTGGAAGCTGAAGCATAACCTTGTGAATGATTAGAGTTGACAATTGTTTGGTGATTTCCCTGCATACTGAACCTTCTGTGTCTGAACTGTGATTAGACGTCACTTCAGGATGGAGTCGTGGCCTTTAGTCTCGGTAATTAAACTTGCCGACACCGTTCACTTTACTCATCAAATGTGCTCTATTATCTCGGTGGCTCAACATGTTAGCAGATTTTTGTGTGAAGTTATTGCCAAATTTATATGGCAATGATATCTACTTGGCACACCAACCAGATTATACTGAAGCTCACCATTGAACACAAATTGGACAGCAGCTGGCAGATGTTTTACAGTTCCCCCATGCAACCACACGCCAGATAGGATATTTAGCTCGACTTTGTCTTGCATTCAAGTGAAATGGAAACTCATGAAATGGACTGATCACTGATCCAAAAAAAAAAAAAAAAAAAAAAAAGAGATGCCTTGAATTTGACTCATCCTCAGTCAGCACTGCTCACGATGGTTCTGGGTCTGGAACAACAGGTTTTAAGTCCATTGCAGGGCCACGTTAACGGACACACACACTGACGTATTCATTCAAACCCAAGGGCAATTTAGAATAGCTACTCCATGTTTCTGGAGGTGGCAGGAAACCAGAGAACCTTAAGGAAAGCCACAGGAGACCATAGAAAATTTTACACAGACAGGAACTGGGATCCTGAATCTGTCAGGTGACAGAACCGCTCGCTCTACCACGAACCACCAAAACCAATTTATTAAAAAATAATGATAAAAGTTAGTAATCTTTATTTTAATACAGACTTCACAAATTTAAAAAAACATGCAAATTGATATCCTAGCCTGATCATTACATTAGCCAATTAATACTTTGGCTATTTTAATTATTATTATGATTATTATTATTATTTTTAATTATTCCAGTTTATTCTTAGTAATTTCATTTTGGCTAAAAGAAGTCACAGGAATTAGACATATGATCTAATTACTGTACATCATTAGGTTTTTCTTATAGGCAGGGAAAGAAAATAAATATTAGCCCCTAAGAAATGTTTCCCTGAGTGAATTCTACTTTACAATAATATGGCCTTCATTTCTCTGCTTATATAATCAAGCAGAATGATCCGGTCTCATGCAGAACCTGGGGATCTAGTCTAATCATACCCTAGTCTAATCAAACTCTAGTCTAATCAAACTCTAGTCTAATCAAACTTATCATACTCTAGTCTAATCAAACTCTAGTCTAATCATACCCTAGTCTAATCAAACTCTAGTCTAATCAAACCCTAGTTTAATCAAACTTATCATACTCTAGTCTAATCAAACACTAGTCTAATCAATCTCTAGTCTAATCAAACTCTAGTCTAATCAAACTTATTATACTCTAGTCTAATCAAACTTATCATACTCTAGTCTAATCATACTCTAGTCTAATCATACTCTAGTCTAATCAATCTCTAGTCTAATCAAACTCTAGTCTAATCAAACTTATTATACTCTAGTCTAATCAAACTTATCATACTCTAGTCTAATCATACTCTAGTCTAATCATACTCTAGTCTAATCATACTCTAGTCTAATCAATCTCTAGTCTAATCAAACTCTAGTCTAATCAAACTTATTATACTCTAGTCTAATCAAACTTATCATACTCTAGTCTAATCATACTCTAGTCTAATCAAACACTAGTCTAATCAATCTCTAGTCTAATCAAACTCTAGTCTAATCAAACTTATTATACTATAGTCTAATCAAACTTATCATACTCTAGTCTAATCAAACTCTAGTCTAATCAAACTCTAGTCTAATCAATCTCTAGTCTAATCAAACTCTAGTCTAATCATACCCTAGTCTAATCAAACACTAGTCTTATCAAACTTATCATACTCTAGTCTAATCAAACTCTAGTCTAATCAAACTCTAGTCTAATCAAACTCTAGTCTAATCATATCCTAGTCTAATCAAACTTATCATACTCTAGTCTTGTCATACTCTAGTCTAATCAAACTCTAGTCTAATCAAACTCTCGTCTAATCAAACTCTAGTCTAATCATACTCTAGTCTAATCATACTCTAATCTTATCATACTCTAGTCTAATCAAACTCTAGTCTAATCATACGTTAGTCTAATCATACTTTAGTCTAATCATACACTAGTCTAATCAAACTTATCATGCCCTAGTCTAATCAAACTCTAGTCTAATCAATCGATAGACAGAATAGGATGATGTTCGAGCTACAAAGAAGGAAGAGCAGATTAATGAATTGGGGAGATAGGGGAAGTAAGAAGGAAATAAATGAACAACAACAACAACAACAACAACAACAACAACAATAATAATAATAATAATAATAATAATAATAATAATAATAATAATAATAATACAAAAAGATGTAACTCAACAGTTGGGCCATTTTAAATCCAATACGTTAGACAGAAAAACATACCCCATGCAATGAGTTAAAAATAACCCAACATTGGGAGAGTGCCATATCAACCCATAGTCGACTTGCTATTTCATTAGATAAAATGCCTTTATTTTTAAATCCATGACAAAGTCTATTTCACGCCATAATAAGATGATATAATCATGTGGAAATAATGTACAAATGATCCATACATGAAGTTGTTTGTAATATGACATCCCTCGATATATATATATATATATATATGCTTTTCTGCATATGATTTATCCAGCCCAATCTGGCAACCCGGGATCCTTGGCTGAGGCAGTGTTTGGTTCCTCGGCTGGAGGAGACGCTGCGCTCAGGACACGCGTGATGCTCTCCGGATGAATGGAGGTGAGCTGAGACACGTTGCAGTGTTTTCACCACAGGGAGCAATCTGATCGATCCTCTCACACTTTGTTGAGCGCACAGACGTGAATGTAATCCGCTCAGAGGATTTACGCGTTACAGAGACGGATTTTTCACGCCTGGCTTCACGTGCTCGTGTTCAAACTTTATCGTTGAGGTTGAGATGGATACAGAAGACGGACACTTCACCTGACTGCATCAACATGTAGCATGGGTCTTTTTTTTACCCTCCCTATAAAGGCATGATGTCTTCAGGGAAGATCTGGTGAGACAGATAATGATTCATACTCGTCGTGAGAACAGTGCCCTGTCGTTATCATGAACGATAAACCCAATAAACTGTTGTTCATCCCAGTCTTGGCTGTGCTTTTCGTGATGATTGGCTATCAGTACATCTGTCCAGCAGGCAGCCAGTCGTGCCATTTGCGGAACGGCGGCGATCCGAGAGCGCGACACGCGGCTGTGACGGACGAGGCGCCGCACGTGGAGCGCGAACTGGCGCAAGACGCAGCGTCCAAGTGCAACTTCAGCGAGCGCGAGCTGGCGCGCCGCGTCGACTTCGACATAAAGGGTGACGACGTGCTTGTGTTCCTGCACATCCAGAAGACCGGCGGCACCACATTCGGGCGGCACTTAGTGCGCAACATGCGCCTGGAACGTCCGTGCGACTGCCAGACGGGCCAGAAGAAGTGCGCGTGCCGGCGTCCGGGACGTGACGAGTCGTGGCTCTTTTCACGTTTCTCCACGGGCTGGAGCTGCGGCCTGCACGCCGACTGGACCGAGCTCACTAACTGCGTGCCAGCCGTTATGGACAAGAAGCGCGCTCCGAAGCGGAAAAAGTAAGCCTTGCGGACACGGGTGTGTGTGTAAGCGCGCGTGCGTGCGTGCGTCTGTCGGTCAGTGTATGTGTGTGTGTGTGTGTGTGTGTGTGTGTGTGTGTGTGCGGGAGAGAATGATGTCAAGTCGAAATCAGCTCGCAGATTCAGCCTATACACATTGGAACTACATTTTGCACAGAATTCCTTGCTTTGTTAAATACAATTGGTGTGAATGCGAACTCCTCAGGCATCGATATATCTGGTCCAAAGCAGGTCTGAGAAGGAAGCAGTTATGCCAAGAAAAGTTCAGAAACTCAGGAGATGAGTCATAGCCAAAGCGGGTCGGGTTGACAGTAGAAGATATAAATAGACAGGGTGATTTTTTTTCCCCTCTTCTCAGGCCAAAAATGTACAATTGGACTACAGCTATTTGGTCTGTTCCCTATTCTGTCTGCATATAAAAGTGATGGATGTGTAATTTCAATGCTATCATTTTTTTCCCTAAAAATTACAGTATACCCGGGAAGGTAATGTGGAGTTAAAGCTCTCCAAGGCACTAAACCATTTAAAAAAAAAACATTTTCCCCCTTTTTCTTCAGATACTAACCGCAGGTTAGTACTGATTGATGAAGATAAATACTGATTGATGCATCTTTGTTAATTTCAGTAAATTATTTCTCAGCAGGTAGCTTTGATCCCTCACAGGGCCAGAGCTCATCTTACTGTGTGTGGATGTTCTGTGCATCTCAATCACCTGTCCATGTCCATGCAGGTTTCTTCTGGGTTCTCTGGTTTTCTCCCACACCCCCAAAACATGTCAGTAAGTGGTTTGGCTATGTTAAATTGCCCCTTGGTGAGTGTGTGTGTGTGTGTGTATGTGTGTTTATGGGACACACTCCCATGAAGGGTGTGTCCCTGCCTCACTGCCACTGATCAGCTCTAGATATCTTTCTCTTTTGATGGACAGACGATACAGACATTTCCGTAAAGTGACATTTATTCACTATTGTTTCATATCATGTTTATGATATCAAGTCAACAACTGTGATTTTTATAGACTGCACATACAGTATTTCCTTTAATCGTGTCAGCGACTGTTACTCCCTGAATATTTAATGCATATTTTCATTTTTATATACACTTCACTCCCTGGTAAATTTCCCACACCAGTAAGCTACAGTACCTTTCCCTGTGTAGATGATGGAGAGAACGTGCGGTAATGAACTTTAAATGAGGCATCATAAAGCCAAGCTGAGCTGTGAAGCACACTCGAGTATTCCCATCTATAATTTAGTGCCAGTCTGCATACACGAGCTATTAAAAGGAAGTTTTAGTTGTTTACTGTGTATAATGAGGGTTTAATGTGTATGGAATGTGCAGATTTTCACATTTATGAGTGTGTGAAGGAAAACCATCTGTTCTGTTCCAGTCCAGAACCCTTCTTGTAGCGAGATCTTTTCATGTACGTTTCGCTCATGACATTTGGTTATCCGTGTCAGTTTCGCTATGAATATGCTTTCTGTTGGTTTTCAGCTTTTCAAAGTCGTATTGTGGTTCATAAATGTATCGCCCACCACCTTAAGGGGAGCACTGGACTAAAACTAACACTTAAATCATCAGGTAATCCATTAGTGATTGCACAATTCATCAGTTTGACAGGCAAATTCATGGTAATAATTATCCGTACTTCAACAACTCAAGTGCACATAATTTGCTGCTGACAGATTTGAAGAGGATCCATCAAGCTAACTATACGGACATAAAAATTGTTCGTAACTACTAAGAAGTGTGTTTCCAGATGGGTCTTTTTTTCATTTAAAATCATGTAATTAGGTTTTAAACCGAGGATCTAGTTACCGGTCGACGCAGTAAAAGCATCGTTGTGAACATAATAAGGTCAGAGGACAAGAACTTTGAACTTCGAAGTTTAAAATATTAATATTTCCTTGTGTCTATGCGAGGAGTACCGGCGTAATTATTTCTCCTAAGTGCCGAGTCCTGATTGAGGATGAGTCATTGAGGACAAATCTGAAAGAAGAAAAAAAAATAAACATTGTGTGACACAAAAGCAGTGAGAAAAAAATGCACTCTTATGGCACTTTTACAACTGTTTACTAAGTGCTAATCAGAAGAGAATTACTTTTTTGGTCCGGATTCGTACTACACATAAATAAACTAGTCAAAAGAAGTGGAAATGGACCCATAGAACGTTCACCGGTCGTATAGAACCACAGGATAGGTGAGGTCTCCGTTGTTTGAAAGCCAATGTCGACATTTGAAAGCACCAAAACAAACACGCCCCTAACCCAAACGGGTCCCACCCCTGTATCGATAGCTCCGCCCACACGTACATACGTAACCCAGGTGACTAACAGAAAGAAACGTGTCTTTATCATAGCTGAAGGGAAGAACAATACGATTGTAGATAAACAAACAAGCAAAAATGCCACACAAGCATAATGATGTAAAGGACAAAGGCATATATTAGTTCTGTGTAACAAAGCAAAACCAACGTTACTCATCTATCGAGAAGGAAAAAAGCGCCTCGGCGTCTTAAGTAAAGTCGGCCACATATTCACAGGTCGGAGTTTCCCGAGTCGATAACTCCTGAGCTAAACGCTGTTACTACACAAAACGCGGTTGTAGCTGCCTCTCTACATTACTACGATAGAAAAGAGGTGTTATTTGTGTAGTAACAGCGTTTAGCTCAGGAGTTATTGACTCGGGAAACTCCAACCTGTGAATATGTGGCCAACTTCCTGCTTCTTCAGTTCTCTCCAGCGCTGGAAAGCTGATCCTATATTAACACGTCCTACTTCTTGCCTTATCGTAAGTCTTTCTTCTCTTTCTTTCTTTGTTTTTATCCTGTCGTTTATTATTTTAGTTTTTATATGTCGATGTTAAAACCGCTTTCTGCTAACATCACACACGCGCACCGAACACTCTCTCCGCCCATATCGACAAGCCCCGCCCCTTTCTGCTCGTCGGCTACACTTTAGTTTTGTTTTTATTTTGTTTGGCGGCCCGACACGGTTTTCTGAAGCGTTTCGCAAACAACGGAGACCGCACCTTTAAGTGCATGTAGAAATGACTGAAAGCAGAAAACAGAGCTGGTGCTAAATAAACGATTAGATAACTAAAGTATTGTGTGTATTATGTCCAGCATTTATGTTATAATTTTTATAAATACAGAATCTTTCAGGGTTTCTCCAGAGAGTCATTGTGAAGATTGTTCCATGAAACCATCCCCCCCCCGACCCTGTCTACTGTAATTATGGCTCTGAGAGTCAGTAGGCTGAAGATTTAAATGCCTCCCAAATAAAATCAGCTCAATATTTTTCAAGCTCAAATTTTTTTATATCGTTTGGCGTCCCGTTATTATTCGCTGCCAAACAAACGCTTTAATTAGCGGCCCAGGTGAAAACTAACCTGATTCCAACTTACAAGTTGTAGTCTGTTCTAGTCCTAAAGTCAACCTGTTATGAGTACAGACAGCTGGAGAGAGTGTAGAACTTCCAAGAAGGAGAAATTCCTTATTTGAAGATGAAAAATCGACCTGAGAGCGAAACCGCAAGGCTACAGACATATAATTTATATCTGCAGCACCAAGTAGTTCCTTCCTCTGGGAGAGTGCGACATACTCCCCTTTGCCAACTGCAACATTAATTCATTTCTCTCTCTCTCTCTCTCTCTCTCTCTCTCTCTCTCTCTCTCTCTCTCTCTCTCTCTCTCTCTCTCTCTCTCTTTCTACTTATACCTGTGCCTCCTTTTGCATTTTCCCAAGCCTGTCTCTATCCAAGCCTGTCAAAATCAAATAAATCCCCTTTGACAATACGCAAGGATTGTACCGGCGCCGTAAGTGGTGACTTTTGTGATGAAATTTTTATTCCTTTATTTCATTCATCAGTAAGTGGCCATCCCAAGACATCTCTCCTGTAACATCTTTTGTACTTTGGCTTTCAATTATACACAGATGGCACATTCAGTTGGTTATACATGATTTCCATGAAGGCACCACGGTGTTGCGTAATGTTCTCAGAGGAAAAAAAGGATCAAGGATTTCTACCCGAGTGCTCGTCGCTGTGTGTCCTGAGTGGTTGTCTGGGCACTGTGAGGTGGCGCTGATGGGGAGTGCAGTGCAGTGCGGCGCAGCGCAGCACAGACCGTCTTGCATGGTTTGGCCTTTTCAGAGCAGCCAGAGCAAGAAGCAGGAGCCGGAAAGGTCAGTCGTGTCAGAGCAGATCAGCAGGCAGTCATACAGCAGAGAGCGAGACACAAAGGCTTTGCTCATGTCTGCCGGGCCTCGGGGAGAGTCGTTCCCTCGCTCTGTCTCTCACAGTTTCTTCTCTAGAGAGCAATACAGGTAATATGAGTGAGACATGACCATGATTTGACATGACCATGATTTGACAGGACTCATCATATTAACCAGTAAGACAAGATGATGACTCTTCATCTTTTTTTTTTTTACTTTTACTGCATCACGATTAGTCGCCTAATAGGAGGTATTTCCTCTCTAAGCAAATTAGCCATCAGCCTTACTGTACCGTACGTATACATCATTTCCTTACTACTGTACCTCCGCAATGCAGGCGTGATCCTAATGCCTGGTTTATGTTATTATGACTAAATGACACTGTTATTTCAGCTGTCACACAAAACGTTGAATAATTGTAAGGAATTGTTGTAACTAAATTAAAATTAATCATGCAAAGCGTAGACAACCGGCTCTGAATCCCGGTATCCGCTTGGAATACCTCATTTATCTCCTGGCAGTGCTGTGCTAGGAGCCCTTGCCCTTTTAGCACTAATTAAATCTGTCATGTCCCCTGGTATGTATAGGAATACAAAATGTATTTCTGGTCAGCCTCAAATGAACAATCTGCCAAAGTGAGGCTTAATTAACAAAGCCCAAACCCCTGTTGGTTGGGTGACCCGTACGGTTTTTAGGAGGAAACCCACAATTTCATCTTATCTTTAACACTTGCAGCCAGTCGTGGGAGCTGTTTTTTTTAATTATTATTATTATTATTATTATTTTAGAACTAGTACAAAACCAAAAGTAGAAAAAAACTCTTCTTGCTTGTTTAGTGTAAGACAGATTTACATATTCACCCCATGTTCTCCTTTAAACGTATCAGAAGGAGAATTTTTCCTGTTCGATTTAAAGTGCTGGAGGCACGGTGGCTTAGTAGTTAGCACGATCGCGTCACACCTCCAGGGTCGTGGGTTCGAGTCCCGCCTCCGCCTCGTGTGTGTGGAGTTTGCATGTTCTCCCCGTGCCTCGGGGGTTTCCTCCGGGTACTCCGGTTTCCTCCCCCGGTCCAAAGACATGCATGGTAGGTTAATTGGCATCTCTGGAAAATTGTCCGTAGTGTGTGTGTGTGTGAGTGAATGAGAGTGTGTGTGTGCCCTGTGATGGGTTGGCACTCCGTCCAGGGTGTATCCTGCCTCTATCCTGTTGAATCATACTTTATATTTTCACCCTAAATGCAGATGCCTGGCTGAGTGAAACAGGTTCTTCTCAACAATGTGCTCATATTTGTCTCCATCCGTATCGCATGACAGAGCGCTATAGAGCGTGATGTTACGACCTGAAACTGAGGAATGGTGTAAACAATACAAACATCATGTTTCAGTCTCATCAGGCTTCAAAATCTGACATGCGCTCATGGCCTTTCTCAGAAGACGTCGCTCACATAGACGTCAGATCATCGAACAGCTCGGGTTATTGTTGTGAGAACTTCTCAGGTTCTCCTGTTTCTGTCATGAAGCTCTGCATATGCACAGCTTTTTATAACTAAACCACTGACATGAAATTTACCTCAGGTTCAAAAATAATGATCATACGGTTGTCAAACTGTTCAAATCAACCCCAAATTAAGATATTTATTAACTATGAAATCTCAGCAACTTGCTGAATACTTATGCACATAGTGTCTGAATACTTATGGACTTAGTATTTCTTCTTCTTCTTCTTCTTCTTCTTCCGGCTTTACCCTTCAGGGGTCACCACAGTGGATCATCTCTCTCCACCTATCCCTATCTTCTGCATCCTCAACACTTGCACCCAGTAGTGACGAAAGTGACGTGAAAATGACGTGACATACGGCTAAGTACGGTGACGCAGACTCAGAATTCGTTCTCTGCATTTGACCCATCCAAAGTGCACACACACAGCAGTGAACACACACACACACACACACACACACACACACACACAGCAGTGAACACACACACACACACAGCAGTGAACACACACACACACACACACACACACACACACACAGCAGTGAACACATCCTCCTACCGATATACTCACTCTCCCTCCTCTGAACATGTCCAAACCATCTTAATCTGTCCTCCCTAACTTTGTCCCCCAAACGTCCAACATGAGCCGTCCCTCTGATGTACTCGTTCCTAATCCTGTCCGATCTTCTCACTCCCAAACAGAACCTCAACATCTTCAGCTCGGCTGATCGACACTGTATTTGTTACTGTTTTTTTTTTTTTAAACCATTTTTTTTATAGTTTAGTGAGTACGTCTTTTTTTTTTTTTTACCAGAAACAATACTGCTCTTAGACAGAAATCCTTCAACCTTCATAAACCACGAGAACGACTTCCAGAACATTGTGTTTAACGGTCTGTTTCCCTGCTAAAGCGCGTACGGTTTTTGCGCCCGCCGCCCGCTCGTCGTCGGCCTCGACAAACACCGACAATCAGAACACGAGTAAATCCACAAGCTCCCTATTTCAGACAATCAGAATAATGAGCAACATTCAGCAGAAGCCATGGTCCATTATTACTCTTATTGAGCGAGTGATGACATGCTCCTGGCACAGTAATACCCCTGCGTCATATTTTATTCATTATACTCAACACAGAGACCTCTGCAATTACCGTCTGGCTCTATGTCTGTGTAGCCTTCGATCGGATCGCCGCCCGCCCCTTCATTTCATTCCCAGTTATGAAATGTTATAACATTTTTCTTTGTGTATAAGGCTGTAATATAAACCACATTCGCAGCCTGATTTCATTTCATCTTCTTCACGCGTCTGTTTCTTCTTCATCCGCGTCCCCATGACCGTCCGGTATAAAGTGCCGTTCAAACACGAGCTTTCTCGTCTACTCGCGACGTTCAATAGAAATGGGGAAGATCATAAACATAGCTCTAGTAGATTCCCCTATGCACTTGAATGTGAGGGATTTACGGCTTGGAAGGCCTCGGCCGAACCCCTACGGTATCTCAACATTATGAGATCCTTATTAGGTGTCGGGGCTGAATATGCCCTTGTGAGCTGGATGCAGGAAGATCTACAGATTGCTTTTCACGTATCATTAATCCGACTCGTCATCGCCGCCGTGGCAAAGCTGTTATCCAGTTGGCGTGATAATTAAGTGCTACCTGCGAAGGAGCGTCGTTACATCGCTCAAACAATCGCTCGCTTCCTCACAAAGGAAGTCAGTGGGGGATTAATATGTGGTTAAAAACCCCTAATTTCAGTTAATTTTCTGAGCAAAATGAGATGTGACAAAACTATTCATTTAACCAAGTGCGTCGGTTCCGTACCGGCTCATTCTTTTGCTACTCCAGTCGGTAAAGTGAGTTCTTCCTCTGTGTTCGTCGTGGTGTTTTCACTCCTGACTAATACTTTTGTTTGCAATCTGTCTGACATCGTTGACATATCTTTCCCGGCGGACTTTCGAGCTTTATGGAAATGTGCTCGCTCGGATTTTACTCACTAGCAGATTTCCCCCTTGTCATTATTCATGGACTAAATTAAGTTACTTTTCTTGAGATATTAAAACTTGCTGATCTGATTTTCCTACAGGAGAAAAAAAAACCCTTAATAATATGAGGCTCGCAGTGAAAAAGCCACTCAGGCTAATGATGCAGGGCTTGCCAGAGCTTTTCACACAGCAGCGCTTCTGACACCGCTGTCAAGACTTTGCTGCTCTGGCAAATATCTTCAGTAATCTGATTCGGCTCCGCTTGCATTTTTACTCGGATGATTTGGGATCATAGCTGAAAAATTAGTTCTCAGGAAATAAGCTTTTGTAAAATGAATGGGGGAAAAAATGGCTTTCACGTGTATTATTGCCCATTACTTCTCTATAAGTGTGTATGGGTACCTGTACAGTATGTGTTGGATGTTCTCCCCATGCTTCAGATGTTTTCTCCCTTAGTGGAAAGGAAACACTCCCTTAGATGGAAAAGGAAGAAACCTTAAGAGGAACCAGGAACCTCATCTTCTTTGGTGACTGTGGAGGGTGTGTGCCTCCGCCTCGTGTGTGTGGAGTTTGCATGTTCTCCCCCTGCCTCGGGGGTTTCCTCCGGGTACTCCGGTTTCCTCCCCCGGTCCAAAGACATGCATGGTAGGTTGATTGGCATCTCTGGAAAATTGTCCGTAGTGTGTGTGTGTGTGAGTGTGAGTGTGCCCTGTGATGGGTTGGCACTCCGTCCAGGGTGTATCCTGCCTCGATGCCCGATGACGCCTGAGATAGGCACAGGCTCCCCGTGACCCGAGAAGTTCGGATAAGCGGTAGAAGATGAATGAATGAATGAATGAATGAATGAATGGAGGGTGTGATTATTAACTGTATATGAACACCGGAAATGTTAATATGTTGCCTTCAAAGACCACAAGGATTTGGCATCTTGTCTTTGAAAGTCTGAATCCTCTTGTAATAAGCTTCAGGTTCCCAGCACCCTGTGCGTCTTCTTGTCTTCCGTGTCTTCAGTGACTCCATTCAGCTACATTTGCCTGCAGCTATGATAAATAAAAGTCCGTGTAAAATTGTGTTAAGCCAAAGTGCCATTATTGATTGTCTGTAAAAAAAAAAAACAAGAATGGAAGAATGGAGCTCTTGTTTCTGTGAGGCACAAAAGTGCACGCGGTGGCCCAGTGGTTAAGTTGTTGGACGACCGATCGGAAGGTTGTGAGTTCGATTCCCACATCCACCAAGCTGCCACTGTCGGGCCCCTGAGCAAGGCCCTTAACCCTCAGTTGTATAAAATGAGATATAAATGTGAGTCTGCTAAATGGAAAAGTATCAAAAGGCAGCTAGATTTGTCTGGTTTGTGTGATTCTATTATCCACATGAAATAAGCTCTGCCCACGGTTTCTTTTTCATCAATCACCTGCCCCATGCTGGGGTAACGGCTGGTCCTGTGAAGCTTCTGGTCCTGCGCCGTGAGGGTCGAACACCGGTCTTCCTAATGATATTCCTACATCGTTGTTGTCTAACACGGTGCTTTATAATCTCCCACAGGTGTTCACTTTGATTGAGATCTGGTGACTGTGAAGGCGGTAGTGAAGGATTTCTTTCATTTTGTTAACGATATCAGATGAAATGGTGGATCTGTTATGCTGTGAGTTACATTTTGGATGGTTTATTACATGACATTTATAATTCTAATGTATATTTGCAGGGGACACGGTGGGTTAGCGGTTAGCACGTTCGCCTCACACCTCCAGGGTTGGGGGTTCGATTCCCGCCTACGCCTCGTGTGTGTGGAGTTTGCATGTTCTCCCCGTGCCTCGGGGGTTTCCTCCGGGTACTCCGGTTTCCTCCCCCGGTCCAAAGACATGCATGGTAGGTTGATTGGCATCTCTGGAAAATTGTCCGTAGTGTGTGAGTGTGTGAGTGAATGAGAGTGTGTGTGTGCCCTGTGATGGGTCGGCACTCCGTCCAGGGTGTATCCTGCCTCGATGCCCGATGACGCCTGAGCTGAGGTAGTTCGGATAAGCGGTAGAGAATGATTGAATGAATGAATGAATGTATATTTGCATTTCATATAAATTAAAGGTTTAAATTAATTTATTAAGTAATTAAATACATTTTTTGTTGTTGTTTTCTTTTGTCTTTCCTCTCAGTCCCTCATGGGTCACTACAGTAATGTGCTGGAGTAATAATATCTAATTACATTGCAGGCAAACAGCTTGAAATATTAGTGACATCATTTGATGATTTAGAGATCGTCTTTTGAGATTGTAATCGTAAAGCATTAAAGACGGCGTACGAGACTGAGATGGTGTGTGTGTGTGTGTGTGTGTGTGTGTGTGTGTGTGTGTGTGTGTGTGTGTGTGTGTGTGTGTGAAGTACAAACTTGGCTGAAAATACAGCTGACTAAAATAATTTAGCTAAAATCCAAGTTAGAGAGGAGTAATAAGGACTTATGACACCGTAATTCTCTCTCTCTGCGAGATCTAAGAGAGAGAGAGAGAGAGAGAGAGAGAGAGAGAGCGGGAGAGCGAGAGGAGAAAGTAGAGAGAGGGCGAGGCTAGAGATGAGACTATCACGCGAGCGTGATCTCTTTATCTATTTTCTCCCGCACTCTCTATTGCGCTATCGCACGTCGCGCGGTCGCCTCTCGCGCGCGAGAGCACGCGCAGAAGAGCGAGAGCCACACACAACACACCCGCTCGCACCCGACCCCGCGATAAAAACGAATGGCGAACTAGAGATACAAAAAAGAAAATTAAAAAAAAATATAAATATTGATAGTTATATTGAAAAATAATATAAATTTAGAGAGGAAAAAAGAAAAGTAGATGAAGAGCTATCAAGAGGAGAAAAAAGTAAGCAAAGGAGGGAGAGAGAGACAAAAAAGAAAAGAGAGAGAAAGAGCGAGAACGAAGAGAGAGAGAGAGAGAGAGAAGAGAGAGAAAGCAAGAGAAAAATACAAAAACAAAAAGACGAGAGTAGAGAGAGAGAGAGAGAGAGAGAGAGAGAGAGAGAGATATACGCTATATATCTCTATATCTAAGAGCTCCAGTTGTTTAGTGTTGTTATTTTGTTTTAGTGTTGTTGTTTATGAAAGGATTGAACAGATGGACCCAGATATCAAGGAGTGACATGGAAAATGCTCGCCCAGACGCTCGCTGCCTGTTATTTTTCAATTGCGAGCATTTTAGTCCTAACTCAAGTTATCTATGTATGAAATAAGTCACTCTGGGCATGATTCATCATGGCCACACGGCGAAATGTCATATTTCCTTATTTGGCTCAGGCTGGCTGACAGGTAAGTTATGTAGCAGGCAGGCAGCAAGGTGTCATGCAGAGAGAAGCCAGCAGATTCACCTTCATGAAGCTTAATCTCCTCAGCAGGCCAGGAGCCTCCTGCATGTCTTGGCACTGTATTTTTTACAGCTTCTCTGCTGTTATTGTTCTGCCCCCTCAGGACGAAGGACTGACAGAACTTGTGCTCAGAACTCATGTCGCTCCATCAGTCAGTCTGCAGATCTGCTCCCGAGCCTAGCGACGCTGACGGACACGTGTCAGCACAAGCACAGCAGACATCGTGTCTCAGGACTGTCACTGCACTCGGGCTATTCTTACATATTCATCGGCTGGCTGAAGCTCTGCGTTCCGGGCGTTTCTCTTCAGCGTGTACGTATCAAAACCCACGAAGAGTTGAAATGCTTTTTTTTAGTAGGCTGAGGACTGAATGCTAAAGCAGCAAGCACAATCTTGGCCAATAGTTTTCCGGCCAGATTGCTTCTTCATCCCCTGTATTTATAAATAGATAGCTCGGCTTTTGCGCTGTTTACATTTTTATAAACGTCTATGCGATGGCACCGAGTTGCAAGATGTCACCAGTCTAATCTGTTCCTATTCTTTTTTTTTTATTATTTAGAATGCTTACAGCTATAATAAACAAACAAAAACAAACAAGCAAGCAAGCAAGCAAATAAATAAATAGATAGATAGATAGATAGATAGATAGATAGATAGATAGATAGATAGATAGATAGATAGATAGATAGATAGATAGATAGATAAAACACTGTATTCTAAAGAGTTACACCCACAGGAAACAGCTCTTTTAAAACCCACCTCTATTCCAGTTTTGTCATCGCCAGATCCCACCTAGTCCCCCTATCTCATTCAAAGCAGTTGGTGGAGACTAACAGGCACATCGAATAGCTTCAGAATAGCTTCTGCTCGACTCCCTGAGACACATGGTCATGGATCCCATGATAGCATAAAATTTTTACTATTGCACTCTTTTTTCTTAGCATCTGCACAATTTAGACCGACGCATACATCGATGCCACGCTGTGGCTTAGTTAGATATTTAGCTCCAGTTTCACGCTAGTCATTATTCAGAGGAAAGTAGGACTTTCAGCTCAGTCATTGAAAAGTTTTTTTCCTGCCAATTCTTATTGAGTCATTCCATAGCTTCTCTTGGAAAACCCTCAGGCTTCCTGCTGAGCCACGTTATCTTGCCTGAATGAAAAAGAAGGTTCGTTCAGCTGATTTGCCAGTGATTTGGTTTGCTGGTTTTCTGAAGGCCGCTTCGGCTTTTCTTTACTTTTATCACACCACAAGTTTCCTCATATGCATTCATTAAAAATGCAGACGTGTAAAGTCTCATTAAAACACAGATAATAACGGAGTTTAATGTCAGTCCCTGGTTACAGCTTGGCGTCGAGCAGGCAGACTTGCGAGCTCTGCATTTCCCGAAGGTGTGCTGGAAGATAATCGTTCTATAGAGCGAAAGAGAGTTCAAAACGATCCTTCCTGCAGCCACAGAAACCTTCGTCACGCTGGTTCCTCGGTTCTTCGTACTAACCACCGCACAGTCGTCTAGCCATCACATTTTGGCACTTGTCAGCGATGCTCAGGTCCTCATTACGCTTGTACATTTTTTACTTCCAACACATCTTTGAGACCTGACACTTCACTTGCTGCTTAATACGTCCAACACCTTGGCTGGTGTCAGTGTAACGAGATAATCAATGTTATTCACTTCACTCGTCAGTGATTTTAATGTTATGGCTGAAGGGTTTATAAATAAACCTGCTTTACTTAAAGCTCCCTGAATATAAAAACAGTCTCATTTTCTTTCTAATTCTCGGATACTCATCCTCTTGCCTTGGTAACAGCACCAGGTAAGGATGCTGGATGCCTAGTGTCTTATAATAGTACCTGTCAATTTTAGCCCACTCTTCTACCGACTAGCTGCTAAATTTCCGCTAGAGCATGCGAGTGTTTTATTTTGGTGTTTTATTAACTGTTCCATAGTTTCTAGTTTCATAGTTAATAGTTCAAAGTGTCCCATTGTCTCAAATGCATATGGATCTGTTCATATACACTCTACACTCTCGGGTCACGGGGAGCCTGTGCCTATCTCCTATGCGGTGTTTGACATGCTTTGGTCTGGTGCTTATTTACTAGCATGGTTTTATCATTCTTCATGTGCTTTCAGTTGGTTTGTGTGTGTGTGTGTGTGTGTGTGTGTGTGTGTGTGTGTGAGTGTGTGGTGATATGATCCTGGTAGCGCTACAGCATGTCAGGGTGAGTAATGGTCCCTAGAGCTCAGATATTGACCAGAGGCATGTTTTCTGATGGACCACCACTACTTATTCTACAAGCATCATATGTCTTCAAGTAACCTGCCTTGGTGGTTATTTTCTTTTATTCTTGTCGTTCTTTTTTTGTTTAGAAATCTGACAGCATTTAAAGGTGGGGTCTCCGATGTTTGAAAGCCAGTGTTGACTTATAAAATCACCAAAACAAACATATATAGCTCCGCCCACACATACATACGTAACCCAGGCGATACATGCGTAATGTATGTTTACGTGCGCACTGAACACTCTCTTCGCCCATATCGACAAGACACGCCCCTTTCTGCTCATTGGCTACACGTTAGTTTTGATTTTTGTTTAGTTTGTCGGCCCGACGCAGATTTCTGAAGCGTTTCTCAAACAACGCAGACCCCACCTTTAAGCTGGTTTTGTCTGTTAAGTGACAGAATGTACGGGATATATTTTATATACATATAGATGTATTAATAGTTTATAGTTATATTTAATTTTTACAGCATGTGTTCTATGCGCTGGGAACATTTCTGATTACTCTGGTTGGCAACATAACAGTTAAGCTAATGATAATGCCTACTTAGAGATGATGTAGATACAGTTCCTAATGGACAGTATGTGATTTGAACTTGGGTTATACTTCATCCTGGTCACAATGGATCTGGAATCAATCCCAGAAGCTCTTGGTGTGAGGAGGGAATCTACCCCTTAATGAGACTCCACTTCAGATCTCAGGGATTTAAACAAACATCAACCATCAGAATAGGGGAAAATGTCATCTTAGTGATTTTCAATGTGGCATGATTGTAGTTGTCAGATGGATTGTTCTGGTTCTGAGCTGCTTAGTAAGGACAGACAACACTGTACAGACAAGACTAGAAATGCGTAGTCGGGTCTGATGAATCTCAATTTCTGTCAATGCACAAAGATGAATCCATGAACACAACCAGCCACGTCATCGCAGGCTGGTGTCCAGAGGTGGTGCGCCGGTGTAGGTGAGGAATTCTCTGCACACTTTGGGCTTGTTAACGACCAATTAGTCATTGTTTAATGCAACAGCATATTTTGTGTATTGTTAGGCCATCCTTAAAAATTTTGTTCTTGTTTGCCGTAACATGACTGACCACGTCAATTTAGGACCGACTCAAATTTATTTCTTTTTTTTGCTTTAAGTCCGACCGACTCGCCGGTTGTAAATTTGCGTTAAGATCGACCGATTTTTTTTTTTACTCTTCAAACAACTAATACAAAATCAATAAAATAATCTGAATTATATTTTAGTAAGTATTGTAAATATATAAATCGGCCTACATACAGACGAAGGCTACGTTCTTTCTTATAAATAAAAACCAGTGACATCATCTATGTTTACACTGCTGGTTACCGGATGTCACACTACGGCCTGTGCGTTCGCTTCGTCTCATTCTCTCTCATTCACTGTCAGAGTCGACGGGTCGCGCTCGGTAACGATGGATGCGGCTGCAGTAAACAAAATGTTCGCCGTCACCGTTCAAAGTCGTACGGGATCGGGCGCCATAATACATCTAAATAATCATTAAAAACGGCTCGACACGCTTTAACTTGGCACAAAGTTCTGGAAAAACTGTGCATCAAAATATGCGATGATGCGCCCGAAGGCTGGAGACCTGGTCAGTGACGTCACCATATGCTAATTTGTTTAAAGTCATACCGACGTCATCACCGTCACCAAAATTGTACTTTTTTTTTTAATTGAAACTTGAAAAACAAAATATAGACCTACCTACCGACCCTTTTTTTTTTTTTACTGTTACTGCAAACCAAATATTTTTAAGGATGAACTAACAGAAGTTGTGCATCCACAATTTACCATCTTCTAATAGTGACAGTTCCAGTCACAGGATTTTTTGGGATCTGCTCGATCATGTGTACATTTTTATTTTCATTGAACTCAACTATTATTGTCTCTGTATCCTTCTTATGGTGAAGATTTGCTCAGATGTGATGTCGCGGCCCGTAGCGAAACAGGAGTGTGTGTGTGCGCTAGCGCTACGCTGGATTACTGCTTTACTGCTCTACTCTTGGGCCACTAGCTAAAAGCCACTTTACTGGTTTGTGGCCAGTCATGCGAAAAGTTGTAAGAGAATTAATTGAGAAGAAAACTTTTTTGCTCTGTCTGAATAACAGGAGGGCAGGAATTAATCTTCACAGTTAGTGATAAACACAACAGTGAAATGAAGAATCTTGTGCTTTCTGTTTTCTTACCACGTGACTAATGATGAAAAACAGCAGCTGTTGGAGTAAACAAGTATTACGTCTATTTGTTTCTACCTTTTCCCAATCCTAAGGTAGTTTATGTACATTACTGGTGTGCAGTAGATATATATACACACACACACACACACACACACACACACACACACACACACACACACACACACACACACCAAGTACATCACACAGAGAAACGATTACATGAAAAGTTTTACAGGGATCTTCTTTTGTTTCTCTGTTTGTTTATTTATTTATTTTATTTTATTTTGGACAGGAGAAAAAAGTGATTGCTAAATTAACATCTTACTGAATCTGAATTTGTTACAGCTAATCATGAATAACAGGGGAAGCACGGTGGTTTAGCGGTTAGCACGTTCGCCTAACACCTCCAGTGTCGGGGGTTCGATTCCCGCCTCCGCCTCGTGTGTGTGTGTGGAGTTTGCATGTTCTCCCCGTGCCTCGGGGGTTTCCTCCGGGTACTCCGGTTTCCTCCCCCGGTCCAAAGACATGCATGGTAGGTTGATTGGCATCTCTGGAAAATTGTCCGTAGTGTGTGAGTGTGTGTGAATGAGAGTGTGTGTCCTGTGATGGGTTGGCACTCCGTCCAGGGTGTATCCTGCCTCGATGCCCGATGACGCCTGAGATAGGCACAGGCTCCCCGTATTGATCCCCGTAATCATGAATAAAATGTGGACACATATTCCGTGTGCTTGATTTATCTGTTCTAGCGATTTGACCTCAATTTGCTGTCATAAATGATTCCACAAATAATACTCTGCTGTTTGTAAACATGTCGCTACGCTAATTAACAATCAGCTTGCAAAGCCGATTAGACTTTAAAGCCTTAGATATAATTGGAACTTTTAACAGGGATGATTGAGAGCATGTTCACTTTGATATACCTACTGAAGTGTATTTCCCTTACAGAGTTGCCCTTTACACACATAACCAATGTTCTCTTGTGTAACCAAGTCAGGACCTTCATGCTAACCTTCACTTTGGCTTTCGTTCCGTCTTTTGTCACGACTGACTGGAGTGTGGAGGGAAACATGCTGCACCTCACTCGTGCACGGCTATTGCACACTTCGAGGTGTCAGCTCGGTGGGGACGGAGGGCTGCTCCAAACGGCCCCGCCTGTGAGTTGAGCAGGTCTTCTCCGAATTTTAATTCAACCGTGCAGATGGACATGGAGCGAGTGTAAGCTGTGTCCTGTTGTGCATGCTGCTTTTATTGATGCCAGGCGTGAAAGAGAAGAGTGACATTTAACTGTGAGAAACGGGTGGGGAGGGAGGGGGGGCGGTCGCGATTCCAAAAAGCTCGGCCCTGTCAGAACACCGACTGAAACGGTGTCTAACGCAGGATTGAACTTCTGCACAGAGGCTTAATCTGTATGTGATATTGACTGATAATATCAATTTTATTATTTCTACTAAAATCAAGTAGATAATTTACCTACAGGCAAAAAAAGTCTCCTTCACCTCTTTCACTCTCACTCATTCATCTCCTACCGCTTATCCGAACTACTCGGGTCACGGGGAGCCTGTGCCTATCTCAGGCGTCATCGGGCATCGAGGCAGGATACACCCTGGACGGAGTGCCAACCCATCACAGGGCACACACACACACTCTCATTCACTCACACACTCACACACTACAGACAATTTTCCAGAGATGCCAATCAACCTACCATGCATGTCTTTGGACCGGGGGAGGAAACCGGAGTACCCGGAGGAAACCCCCGAGGCACGGGGAGAACATGCAAACTCCACACACACAAGGCGGAGGCGGGAATCGAACCCCCGACCCTGGAGGTGTGAGGCGAACATACTAACCACTAAGCCCCCTTGTCCCCGTCTCCTAATTGATTTAGACAGCAAATACATTGATAAAGACACAAAAATGTATTTTAGGTGCAATTCATTAAACTGTTATAAGATAATGGTCTCAGTCCCAGCTTCCTGGTCCGAGCTGCAGTGGTGTTAGGACTACATGCTGTATAAAGCAGGACACTGTGCACCGGCACATACACAGATTGCTCGGGGCAATTTAGTGTTGCCAAGCCACCTACCGGCATGTCTTTGGGAGAAATAACCTGAACAGGACTCCATGCATCACTACTAAAGATCTCTGCTAAAACATTAAATATTGATTGTCTTTTTATCAACATCGTCCTGCTGAGTACTCTGTGTACTGCTGAGGGTTAGAGAGAGCATCAACCCCAAACAGGGCATCAACCCCAAACAGGGCATCAACCCCAAACAGGGCATCAACCCCAAACAGAGCATCAACCCCAAACAGAGCATCAACCCCAAACAGGGCATCAACCCCAAACAGGGCATCAACCCCAAACAGAGCATCAACCCCAAACAGGGCATCAACCCCAAACAGAGCATCAACCCCAAACAGGGCATCAAAACCAAACAGAGCATCAACCCCAAACAGAGCATCAACCCCAAACAGGGCATCAAAACCAAACAGGGCATCAACCCCAAACAGAGCATCAACCCCAAACAGAGCATCAACCCCAAACAGGGCATCAAAACCAAACAGAGCATCAACCCCAAACAGAGCATCAACCCCAAACAGGGCATCAAAACCAAACAGAGCATCAACCCCAAACAGGGCATCAAAACCAAACAGAGCATCAACCCCAAACAGAGCAACGCTCCCAGGTTTAGAGTTATAAACTCCTACATTGTGTCTCCATTTTAATTTATAACCATTATTAAACTTACTTTAGGATGAGAGAAGAGAGAGAGAGAGAGGGAGAGAGCGAGAGAGAGGAGAGAGAGAGAGTAGAAAGAGAGAGAGACGAGAGAGCGAGAAAAAGTAAAATAGCGAGAGAGCGCGGGAGAGAGAGAGAGAATGAGAAAGAAAATGAGACAGAGAGAGGGAGAGAGAGAGAATGAGAGAGTGAGAGAGAGAGAGTGAGAGAGAGAGAATAAGAGAGAGAGAGAGAATAAGAGAAAGAGAGAGAATAAGAGAGAGAGAGAAGGAGTAGAGAGAGAGAGAGAGCAGGGGAGGGAGAGAGAAAAAGAGAAGAGAGAGAGAGAGAGCTACTCTCTCTCTGCATATCATATCCCTCTATATATCCTTTCTCGAAGATGTTTCACTCGCTATGATGTTACCTATCTTCCTCCTATTGTCTGGCGGTAGGGAGGAGGGAGGGTAGGGGGGAGGGAGTAGAGAAGAGAAAGAGAGAAAGAGGGGGGGAGATAGGGAGAAAAAGAGAGAGAAGATGGAGAGAGGAAGAGAGATGGGGGAGAGGAGAGAAAAAGAAAAGCAAAGATAGAGAGGGAGCGGGTGCGGTAGGGGGGGAGCGAGCGCAGCGCGAGAGAGAGAGAGAGAGAGAGAGAGAGAGAGAGAGAGGGAGCTAGGAGAGAGAGGGATGAAAAAGAACGAGCCGAGAGAGCGAGAAAAAGAAAAAACAAAAAAACTCCAAAATAAAACAAAAGATAATAGAGAGAAGGAGAGAGCGAGAGGGAGATAAAAGAAAGAGAGAGAGACTGAGAGAAGACGAAAAAAGAAAAAAAAAGACGAATAGAGCTAAACTATGTGTCTACAAATTCTTCGATAGAGAGAGCTATATAGATCTACATATTCTCAACTATCTACTCTCTCTCTCTCTCTCTCTCTCTCTCTCTCTCTCTGTCTCCCTCCCTCTTTCTCTCCCCCTCTCTCTTTCTCTCTCCTCCCCCTCTCCCTGTCTCCCCCCCTCTCTCCATATATATCTCTATATATAACCATATAGTTATGGTTATAACTACTGTATTATGGTAATAATACTTACTTACAGTAAGTATTATTACCATAATACAGTAGTTATAACCATTGCCATAAATTTTATATTAAAGTTGAGATTTTCTGATGTGTAAATCTCAACATATTTGACCTCTCGGTTCGGTTTACATTTCTAAACAGAAGTTTATTGTAGATTCTGTACAATCAGAGTGAGACGTCGACTCGTCTCGTGATCCAGTGTGAAAGTGTGAGCTGGCAGTGAAAATGAAGCCACTATACAGATGACCCCGTCACGCCGGATTAAGCCACATGTCATCCATTGCCTTAATTAGCTATTGAACAGGTTTGGGGTTTAATAAGACAACAGGTTGGCTGGCGAATGTGATTTACTGTTAGCTGTTAATAGTTTCACTTTCATTCTCCACCTTCACTGCTTGAAATAATTTGATTAACACTATGGGACGAGATCCTTCTTAGTTGTTATTGCAAAATCAATTTCATGCCTGGGTGAGCTATCGCTGATGCTGTTTGTGTCGAGTGATCGAGGCTTATTGCTTGCCAATTGTCAAAAGAAAAGCAGGAGAGCAAACCTCTTTTTTCAGGGAGTGATAAAAACTGTCAGATTTAGAATACGTGCAATCTAGAAGTTGAGTCTACTGTAGTAAGATGGTTTTACATGGACCTTACTGCCCTGTATGAGGAAGTGCTAGAAAAATAATTGAGTTGATGAAAGATATAACTGAGTGTATGGAGACGGAAAGGAGGCAAGTCTTCAGCGAAGAAGAGGAAAGTTTTATTTTTGGCTAAATCTTTGGTAGGTCCACCAGGTTAAAGGCACGGTCTCTGCTGTTTGAAAGCCAATGTTGACATTTGAAATCACCAAAACAAACACGCCCCTAACGCAAACAAGTCCCACCCCTGTATCGATAGCTCCGCCCACACATACATACGTAACCCGGGCGACTAACAGAAAGAAACGTGTCTTTATCATAGCTGAAGGGAAGAACAATACGATTGTAGATAAACAAACAAGCAAAAATGCCACACAAGCATAATGATGTAAAGGACAAAGGCATATATTAGTTCTGTGTAACAAAGCAAAACCAACGTTACTCACCTATCGAGAAGGAAAAAAGCGCCTCGGCGTCTTAAGTAAAGTCGGCCACATATTCACAGGTCGGAGTTTCCCGAGTCGGTAACTCCTGAGCTAAACGCTGTTACTACACAAAACGCGGTTGTAGCTGCCTCTCTACATTACTACGATAGAAAAGTGTTAAATGAGAGTTTAGGTAAACAACCTGGACAGAAAGAGCAGATCGTTTCCTCTTCTGCCTTAATGGTCATAGTGATAGTCAACAACCATGGTACTGGGGAACTGTAATTTGATTGTGATAACGATGGGATGCATATAATCTGTTTTTAAAAATTGGATTTAAAAGTTATAAAGGCTTAATGTGCTTATTGTAAATATTGTGGGGAAGTCGTGGCCTAATGGTTACAGAGTCTGACTCCTAGCCCTAACTTTGTGGGTTCAAGTCTCGGGCCCGGCAATACCACGACTGAGGTGCCCTCGAGCAAGGCACCGAACCCCCCCGATTGCTCCCTGGGCGCCGCAGCATAAATGGCTGCCCACTGCTCCGGGTGTGTGTTCACGGTGTGTGTGTTCACGGGTGTGTGTGTGTTTGTGTGTGTGTGTGTCCACTGCTGTGTGTGTGTGCACTTAGAATGGGTTAAATGCAGAGAACGAATTCTGAGTACGGGTCACCGTACTTAGCCGTATGTCACGTCACGTCACTTTATTTAGGGCTAAAAAGATTCATTTTAAAGAAATGGACTTGGATATATAAATGTGGTACAGTAGGTATGAGATTCTGACATTCAAAGAGGAGACGCAAACTCCATGTGGTCTTCGAGGACAACAATCTCCTCCTCAGTACACAAGTGTCAGACTGTGGTGTTTATAAGAGGTTATAATCACACCCTCAGTGTCATCCATATGAGAATGAGGTTCCCTTTGTGAGTCTGGTTCCTCTAAAGGTTCCTGCCTCTTCCATCTAAATACTGCTGACAGTAATAATAATAATAATAATAATAATAATAATAATAATAATAATAATAATAATAATAAATCATCGTCTACAGTATTATATATAGCAAAATAAATTTACTACAGTTTAATTTGCCAGCACATCCTTTGAGAATCATTTAATTCATGATATTTTATTTGTCGTGCACCGAGCCGTGTGTCACGAGCCGGGTTATAAAGCAGTCCCGCTACGAGGTGGACGATAACCGTAACACTTTCCCTTTAGCCGACTCCCTCCGTTAATTTGTGTTTAACCACGTGTGACTGGCTGCACTTAAAGTGATCCATAAACAGTCCATTGCCTTTAGGTCAGATTACACTCACTGTATCCAAGACTTCATCCTGGAATGAAACATGACCTAAAAAGGTTCACACGAAGCCGATGGCTAGACAGCATTAAGACACCGGAGATTCGCTATAATACAGCACGATATGAACGATGCATTAGTGGTAATGGCGAATCGCGAACATCTCTACATCATCTCTCTGCATTGATGATACAGTATGAGTGATGTAGTGGGTTGCTAATGAATTTTGCAGGAGAACGCTTAATGTCGCTCGGATGCAGAACACCTCAGCGTGATGTGAATCTCGGCCGCATCTCGTTCTCGTTCTGTATACGGTGATGCGTAAGACACACGATCTACCTGGTTGGTTTAAAAAAAGGGCTCACGTCTCATCTAGCACACGAATAACAAACACTCGTTCTCGTGATCTTGCCAATGATGATCCGGCTCCGAAGGCTGGGATAAGGAAAAGACTCATCCTTCCAGATTTATTTGCCTTTCTTCTGTTATGTAGCACATCAAATCTGTTGTTTCAGGACAAACACATAATCTAATTGTGGCCTCAGGCTGTTTAAATCAGAGGAATAACAGATTTCAATATGGCACCCTATCCAGAAAGCTTGCTTAAGGGCCCAGTAAACACTGTGGAATCCATCTGGGTGTCCATCTGGTTTGAAGGGTGAAGCACAGCATGTTAATGTAGTGCACATTACACTAAAGCCTGGAACATAAAGCTAAATTGACAGACATTGATTTTTATACCCTGGTATACAGTATGTGTAGCTTTCACTATACACTCTCACTCATCTTCTACCGCTTATCCAGACTTCTCGGGTCACGGGGAAACAGGATAGACCCTGGACGGAGTGCCAACCCATCGCAGGGCACACACACACTCTCATTCACTCACACACTACGGACAATTTTCCAGAGATGCCAATCAACCTACCATGCATGTCTTTGGACCGGCGGAGGAAACCGGAGTACCCGGAGGAAACCCCCGAGGCACGGGGAGAACATGCAAACTCCACACACACGAGGTGGAGGCGGGAATCGAACCCCCAACCCTGGAGGTGTGAGGCGAACGTGCTAACCACTAAGCCACCAGGGCAGGGTGTATCCTGCCTCGATACACCCTGATGACGCCTGAGATTAGCACAGGCTCCCCGTGACCCGAGAAGTTCGGATAAGCGGTAGGAAAACGAACGAATGAAAAAGTTCCTGTGGAAACTTTCTGCCCCTTTGCAACCCCATTTAGTTCAGTATTTTTTATAACCCACCTGTTGTGATGTGCTTCACACATGTTTTTACAAAATTAATAGAAAGTCGTTTTTTTCTCCCGCGGTTGTTGTGGTTGCTTCGTCAGCGGCATTCTGAGCTAGCTTGCTCAACTGCAAATGACACACACCTGGACACATAATCTGCGTATCCCAGGTGTCTGGGTAGTGATTTGTTAGTTAAACCCTTGCTCAGTTATTTTGCAAATGATGGAACAAATCAGAAGAATTAGACGGACAGACATTTGATATGATGGATGTGATGACCTTCATTTTAAACATGTGTTCTTCAGCCTAATTGTCCTCACCGTTTGTCCTCATCTGATGGCTTTGTTCTAACACGACCTCCTGTATACGGCTCGTATTATGATGTAAGTTAAATGAGAAAGCAGAAATTTATTATAAATGAATACCCAAGATCCTTTTATAGCCTAGCACTACCCTTAGCCTGACTCTGCTTTGCAGTAAATTTGAATTGTCTCAGTGTCTCAAGCCAAATGTATAAATATAAATATCTCAGCAGTCAGGGATGTGGGTGGTAGAGGAAGGATGAGGAGGCTGTTGGGTCGGTATTTGTTTATAGTCTTGCTAATCTTGTCCTGGTGTAACTTATTTAAGCAATTATAACATAATAGGAAGGAACGGAAGACGGATGTGGTATTAAATCAATTCTCTATGGTCTTTTGACTTACACCATTTTCTCAAACCTGTCCCGAGCTTCAGTCTGAGAGCATCAGGAAACCGGGGTCTATCGATTTCGGGAGTCGTTTCGGGGTCGTATTCATTTCGGTGGCAGAGGCCTACATTTCTGTGGTTTATCCTTTTGTCTACACCATGAGATATCGATTGAGTTCAGAGCTAAGATGCTTTAGCTCGGCTAGATTGGATTCCTAACTCGCTCAGGTTGTGATTTTTTTTTCCAAGGCACGCAGTTACGGGACCTCGTGAATCAGTTCAGTGTTGTATTTTAATATTTATTACTGGACCACTAAAAGATGGCTCTCAGTTAGAACTCCTTCTCTGGTCACCTTTACTTGTTCTCATACTTCCTGGAAGCAATGTTGCATGGAGAGGATGGGATACTGAGAAGGAGGAAATTCTTCTGTGATAGCATCGTGACCTGTCATGTTGTCATGAGAGTGGAGGCTGTTAGCTAAGGGATGGATTTGTGTAATGAGATAAGGAGGAACCGGTGCAGAATAGGAGAGTGTTCTAGTGGGCTTTCAGAACAGATACACAGGCACACACACACACACACACACACACACACACACACACACACGGCTTGGGCTGTCACGCTGTGGTGGGGGCTCGGAATCAGCACAGACACTGAATGCAGAAGCATCGGTGCCATGCGTCATGCTTTCGTTTGGCAATGACACTTTATCCAGGTTTATATGATCCGTGTGGGCGGTGCGGAGATGCGTACGTATGTATATGTACACGTGTGTTGAATACGTGCGACTCATATATTCTGTGTGTGGGTGTGTACATAGTACATAGTACATGAATATATATTTGTGAATGTTCTATGTGCTCGTGTGTGTGTGTGTGTGTGTGTGTGTGTGTGTGTGTGTGTGTGTGTGTGTGTGTGTGTTTTTACCATATTCTGGCTCTGCAGTAAAGATCAGTCATCTCTGCAGCACAGTGAGTGCAGCAGCTCTACTTTACAGCGTAGTGCCCAGGGCCACTAACACAGTGCTCCTTCAGCCGAAACACCAGCGAGTACCGAATACCAAGTAAACAGCTCAGAATATTATGTCTTATACTTTTTTTATACTTGAATAAGAATTACCGTAGTGAGGAATCACCATCTTGAGCTATGAATCCACAGACTTTTTAATTTAACTATAAATATTTCAAGTATCTGATCAAAAAGCGTTTATTTTAGAAGAGTAAAGAAACACAACCTCGTGCGTGATTCTTTAAATAAAGACGCGCCGATGTCACCGATTTCCATACGACACGGTATTCGCCGCAATACAACTAAATTTCCTTAGAACCTTCTTACGGAACCTGCGCAGACTGCAAGGTAAAATGGTAGGTCATAGATTTACATTTACAGCATTTAGCAGATGCTGTTATCCAGAGTGACTTCCATTTTTATTTCAGTTTATACACCTCAGCAATTGAAGGTTAAGGGCCTTGCTCAATTGGTGGACCTGGGATTCGTACCAATGACCTTCTGATCAGTAGTCGAACTCCTTAACCACTGAGACCCATAGAACCATGGGAACGTATGTGACTGGTGATTTCAAGGGGTTATTAGTTATAGCAGGGAACATTCTACAGGCTCATTATCATCGAAGGCTGGAAGGTCAATCTTATTTACAAGGGATCATATGACCCTGGGCGGAAACGTCATGATCACCTCATATTCATCTGTCCACCAAAACATGCAAGATAAGCTTTTTGCCTTTTTAACTAATAGAAAATTCTCAGATTTTGCACAGACACCCATTTCTGCTCAGCACCCTGCATGCGCTCTGAATAACGGTCCGCTTTGCCCCATACCACTTCAGTAATGAGCTTATAAGTTATTGCGATCCATGGTGCTGTCATGTGCTGTGATCGCTGTTACATAAACACTTTAGTGTAATGTAGATGAGTACTTGGTGATATTAAACAGATCCGGGAATAAAGCAGGTTCGTCAAAGGCACAACAAGGTACAGGTTGAAGATTTGAACACCACTTGCATCCTCCAGGGTCGGGGGTTCGATTCCCACCTCTGCCTTGTGTGTGTGGAGTTTGCATGTTCTCCCCGTGCCTCGGGGGTTTCCTCCGGGTACTCCGGTTTCCTCCCCCGGTCCAAAGACATGCACGGTAGGTTGATTGGCATCTCTGGAAAATTGTCCGTAGTGTGTGTGTGTGTGTGTGTGTGTGAAAATCAAAGGTAGTTGAGTTTTTTTTTGCTGGTTGAGGCAAAAAAGCTGAGAGGGTAAACGTGTTTGTGCAAAGGCGAATGAAAAAAATCATTCAACTGCAGTCTCGGTAATCCCCTTAAACATGAAGCTTATGTGGCAAAGCTGCCATAATTTTATCTATCTATCTTCCACTATCTTCCGTAGAGTGGCATTAGGAAGACATCACTGGTTCTCGGTTAACGAATCAATAAACAGATGAGTCTTATTCATTTTTAATATGCGGCAAAGTGTAGAAGGGGTCAAAATGACCCCAAAGTGGAGCACAAAGCACTGAGCCCTTAAAGATGACTACATGTGTACTGTACATGTAAAACAGTAAATACACCACATTTATTTATTTAAACATTCGTCTATTTACTTTACGGTTCTGTAAAAGACCCTTCCGTTCCAAACGTCCGTCATGTGAAGAAGTTTTTTTTTTTGTTTTTTTTTTGATTAATTGATTTGCATCAATTATAATTGATTGCATTTGATTGCTTCTTCCTAATTTAATATGCATGCATTTTCCATGAATATTTATGGGAAATCCTTTGCTATATATATATATATAGATATATATATATGTAATCCCACTAAAGCCATACGCAGGTATACGCCGTATACCAACTAGGAAAGGCCAAGGATTTCCGTTTACCCACTTAAAAAGCGTGAGGATACGTAACGATATCGTTTTGTGACAGAACTTACATTCATAAATTAACGCCGCACTGGGTTGCGAACACAGACTGTGGTTGCGATTGCGAATCACTAACGTTTTTGGACCATTGGGGCTTCCGTGGCCTGTGACCCGATCTGACGTCACCTACCGAGGAGGAAAATGAGTCGCTTGGTGGTGTTTTGTGGCGCAAATTTGAAATGAACTAACTAAAGTAAAAGAAGATCTGAAACGAAAGCTGACCCAAACTACACCCTGAGTGTTTTCGGAAGCCTGCACCTAAAGCTACAGCAGCGTCGGGTGACATTTCACCCACAGCCCGAGTACACATGTGTTTATAAAGCTTTATAAACTACCAGTTCATTCAGTTCATAATATTCTGCAATGAAAGAGTGTTGGTGATAAAACTGAACAAATGTTTATCGTTCACTCTTAAATGTACATTGAAAATTGACAGCTGATAAAAACCTGAGCTCCAGGTCCCATATTCATATAACATTTAAGGCTAAATGTAGCTCTTAAAGGTATAAACTACACCCAAAAATGAAAATTGTGTCATTTTTCAAAATATCATCTTTTGTGTTAAACAGAAGAAAGAAACTCGTACAGTTTTGGAACAAATTGAGGGTGAGGAAATAACACAATTTTCATTTTCTGGTGAACTTTAAGAGCTACATTTAGCCTTAAATGTTATATGAATATGGGACCTGGAGCACAGGTTTTATCAGCTGACTGTCTTTTGTTGCTTATAATCAACTGGATTTATTAATAATGCTCTCAATTACATGTAGATGCATATTTTATGTGTTAGTGAGTGTGGTGGTGCCTATGGGGTGTCGCTCTAGGGTGGGTGCGTAAGAGGCTGGGAGGGGGGGGGTGTCACAGTATACTCACTACAAAAAACTAGACTACACCACTGATTATAATACACGCAATGTGCGTCTTTACACCTATCTTTGGATCAGAGCTACTTTCCTACATGACACAATAGGTCACAATAATTAAACGTCGTTCAAGTTGTTAAAGTTTTAAAATATCTCCTACTGTGCAGATCCGGTATCCTTGCTTGTCCCGTTCGTTAGATGTCATGTCAAGCCGAGTGTGATAAAATATTTTATATACGGAGGTTATATTTTATCGAGAAACGGAAGACAATAAGAAATTGGACACGTGTTGACATGGGTACGTTTGTTAGTGCTTAAAACGTTGAGTTAAAATAATTTACCATAAGAATAATGCTAATAAAATAAACTATAAGTGCTACGAGTGTACAGACACCGGATATTGCGATGGCCGTAGTCGCCTTTCATGACTGGCAGAGCCAAAAAAAAAAAAAAAAAGGCTGATACTTACTGCTGAACTGAACAAATAGATCTGGCTGGCAGAAAAATGGCAGAACTGAACTAACTATTAGCTTATGAATGAATCACATATAATTCATGTGATATGAGCATTAACATCCAACTGCAACCTCACACACAGACCATACACTGATAATGTGTGACTGGGTAGAGACATGAGAGCGAGACATGGGGATTCCTCATGTGGACTAATAATCTGTCTATCTATCTGTCTGTCTGTCTGTCTGTCTGTCTGTCTGTCAGTCAGTCAGAACTCAGCCCAGACTTTGGCCACGTGCTTTTGTTTATGATTAGTGTCACGTGTCTGCCCCGCCCATGCCCCGACCTTGTCTCTTCCTCCCCGCCTCTGCACACCTGTTCCTCATGCGTCTAATTGTTATTAGTATTTAGTTGAGCCGTGTTGCCTTGAGCAATGTGGAATCCTCTGATGTCTGTTGTCTGATGTTGTCCTGTTGTCTGCTGTTGTCCTGTTGTCTGCTGTTGGTGTCGTGTCCATGTCCTGTTGTCTTGTCTCTAGTCTGTGTCCATGTTTCGTGTTTTTTTAAAGTTATTAAATCCTGTTTATTTTACGCTATCCTGCATTTGGATCTGTTTTATCCTCGCGCCCCTGACTCTGTCTGTCTGTCTGTCTGTCAGTCAGTCAGTGAGTGAGTCAGTGAGTCAGTCAGTCAGTCAGTCAGTCAGTCAGTCAGTGAGTCAGTCAGTCAGTCAGTCAGTCAGTCAGTCAGTCAGTCAGGACACAGCCCAGACTTTGGCCACATGCTTTTGTTTATGTTTAGTATCACGTGTCTGCCCCACCCTTGTCTGTTTAGTACCACGTGTCTGCCCCGCCCTTGTCTGTTTAGTATCACGTGTCTGCCCCGCCCTTGTCTGTTTAGTACCACGTGTCTGCCCCGCCCTTGTCTGATTAGTGTCACGTGTCTGCCCCGCCCATGCCCCGACCTTGTCTCTTCCTCCCCGCCTCTGCACACCTGTTCCTCATGCGTCTAATTGTTATTAGCATTTAGTCGAGCCACGTTGCCTTGAGCAGCGTAGAATCCTCTGATGTCTGTTGTCTGCTGTTGTCCTGTCGTCTTGTCTCTAGTCTGTGTCCATGTTTCGTGTTTTTTTTAAGTTATTAAATCCTGTTTATTTTACGCTATCCTGCATTTGGGTCTGTTTTATCCCCACGCCCCTGACACTATCTATCTATCTATCTATCTATCTATCTATCTATCTATCTATCTATCTATCTATCTATCTATCTATCATCATGATGGTTACGGTAGCATATTGAGCTTTTTTTGTGTAATTATATAGAATATAATACTAGAATATAACAAAGTAATATGTTTTCTCTATTACATTAACGATGTGTCTGAAATGTTTAGGTGTTTTTACACCAACAGGTTCGACACTAATACAAGCACAAGTTTTACGTTTAATAATAGCCTTTATATATTTAGGGTTCTTCTATACAAATTCTTGACATATAACGCATCCTTTAAGACCGATAAAATTTCAGTTCCAGGTTGTAACACTATAATATACAGTCTATTCAACACATTTGCTGAATTTTTACACTTTGTAGATCGTGTGCTTTGTAAACATAATGTTAAAGCGACGGGGTTCATTTTAACTGCGTTTTATATCGAACCATTTTAAAGCAAATTTCACGAGAGCCTCAAAACAAATGGAAGTAAACAGAATTCTGCATTCTTAAATGTTCTAGTAAAACCTTTCTCCAGAGCCATCGTCTAAAGGAAACGAATCCAACTCATTCTCAAAACATCCATTTGTGTTGCTTATTTAGCTAAATGACCTTCTCCCAAGAGAGAAAAACAGAGATATATTCTGTAGAACGGGGGAAATATTAGCCAAGCTATTGAGAAAAGTAAGAGAAGAAAGAAGTACGAGAAGAACGAGAGAAACGGCGGTGATGTAATTAATATAAACTCTGAAGTCATTTATTAATTTATGAATTGCTTTCAGACTGGTATAAATAATCTCTAATTGTGTTTTCAGATGCTAATTTAATTTACTAGTTCACCGACATCACACGACAACAACAATAAAGACGGTTGCAATTAAGGAATCTTTCTATAACTGATTCATTAATTGACCTTTGTTTTAATTCAGTGGTCCCCAACCCCCCCGTGGACCAAATGGTACCGGGCCGCCCAAGGAACATTAAATTATTCCCATTTTATTTACTGTGGTGTATTTCTCTCGGGTTTGTGCGAACGAGAGGTTAACCGGGAGCTGAGAGACGTCACCTAAAGCCGCACCGATACCGCGCATGTGCAAAATATCGTGATATCGGGCCGGGTTTAGGTGACGTCTGGAGCTGAGCGGCTGCAAGCGGCAGTGGTGTTGTAGCTTTGGTGGAGAGAGAAGGTGTGTATCGCTCTTCTCTCTGTTCACCGGTACTTTGTCATGTTTAACAGTGCTTGGTGTACGTGTATATTGTGTTTGCTCAAATTTAACCCACAAATTAGCAACAATGAGCACGAAACAGACGTTTAAAAAAACACGAAACACATGTTTAAATACATTTAAATAAAAATTATTAAATCAAAACAATCTAAAATATAAACAATCAACCCTGCCCCCGCCCCCACCCCGCAGTGGGCTGCGGTAAAATGATCAAACATTGACCGGTCCGTGGCGATAAAAAGGTTGGGGACCACTGTTTTAATTGATTAGGTGGGTGATTAGGTTTTATCCATATTAATATGCAGGTCACTACAATTACAGAATATTACTGACATTTATCTGCACACTATTTACTCAACTTGACATTAGATTAAGGTATGATCTTCAAACAACAGAGTTTTTTAAGATTTGAGTTATACCGTATATTAAAGGTGGGGTCTCCGATGTTTGAGAAATGCTTCAGAAAACTGAGTCGGGCCGGTAAACAAAACTAACGTGTAGCCAATGAGCAGAAAGGGGCGTGTCTTGTCAATATGGGCGGAGAGAGTGTTCAGTGCGACAGTGTGACATTGTGATTTCAAATGTCAACATTGGCTTTCAAACAACGGAGACCCCACCTTTAATATATCTTCCATCTTTCCGTTCCAGTGAGGACTTCCAGATACTGTGCTTGAAACCTGAGACTACACTTCCTTTATGCTTATGATTAATTTCTCCATTACAGTATGTACACCATGACTTCTATTACTCTTCCATTTTTGAACAGGAAACGATCATATCTTGTCATGTCCACGTCCTCTCATGTTGGACCTAATGACGGATTGGTCGAATGCCCAGACTTACATACGAAACCTTCGGCCATAGTTCAGAGCATTTGGATGGGAAGCTATAGACATATTTTGAATGTCATCATAGTTACACACCCAATTAACAGGTTATGAAGCATCACAGGACTACCAATGGATGTTTTTTTTTCAGGTTCAAAAAGGACGTACTCGTGAGTAATCAAACCAATTAATTTAATTGAAATAAACTAAGACTGTAGGTCTGTTGACATCCTTTATACTAAATAGCACACTGCCTGCAAGGCGTACAGACCTGAATCTTAATCTCGCTCTCCTAATTGCATACTTCAGAAACAGTCATACATTTCAAAGCTCTTCCCTCCAGAGAGTCGGCAACGTCAATTTATTTATAAGTCCAACGAACCAACGATGTTCAAAAGGTCACGGTTACTTATGAACCGTCTACAGACTGGAAGATAAGCCACATCGCTTTTGATACTGTTAGCATGACAAAGCCGTGTGTCTTGCTTTATTATGCTCAGTCGTAAGTCTTCATCGTGTTTAATTAGTTCATTTCTCACATGCTTTGGAAGGAAACAGATCTTCTTACCCTGCACACTAGATGCTGTATCAAAGGATTGCATCAAATCTGCCTCGAGTCAGCCTGACATCAAGCTCTCTTCAAAATGTAATATATGTAGCGTAATAAGGCCAGACTAGTGTCAGTATTAGAGCTCATTACCTTGACTTACCTTGAGCGCATTACCTTGAATCTGTACGTCTGTGAACCAGGTTTTGATTGGAAACCTTCATCCATCCATCCATCCATCCATCCATCCATCCATCCGTTCGCTCTCAATCACTTCCACTACAACACTGTCATCATCTGGCTTTTAAATGGCAAAAAAAAAGTCAAACTTGTGCTTAAAATATATTTTAAACTGTATCTCATCTCCATACACTCACCATACATACGCAGACTAGCCACTTTATTAGGAACACCTGTACACAACAGCTCAGGAAACGTTATACAGTATTTTAACCCTATGTTTAAAGTGTAAAGTGCTGAATGAGAAGCCACTTTTTCTTGTATTCTCTTTTGCCAAATAACTCTCTTTTGTCTAACAGGTGAATGTAACAGGAGTGTATTTGGCTCTCTCATACACACACACACACACACACACACACACACACACACACACACACACACACACATCTACAGTTATATATAGTTATACATTTCAGTAGGTCATTGATAGTAAGACAATATTCAATACTAATATTAAACCGTGCGATGTTTTACGAGCTGGAAACAAACAAATCACTTTCTCTTCCTCTTCGTCTTCTTTTTCTTCTCTCCAATTACTTCAATGTGCTTCGATATTTCTGACCGATGCACAGACGTTAAAGTAATGAATCATTTAATTGAGTCAAAAGAGCTCAATGTAGCTCTCAATATTTGTACCTCTTATTATAGACGCGCCTCTATTCTTTTTACGAAGGCTCAGTGAGCCGGTCATTAATGACCTCGTCATTGCATTTTGTGGTCAATGCTCTAATGTCAAGCTGTCTCTGTTCTGACTTGAACACAAATCATTTCCAACCACTTCCATGATCATAGATTCGTTCATACTTATTGACCACCATGAGTCCTGATTATGTGGGTATGTGTCCAGATGTTTAGTCGTAAGATTCCTCAATATCTTATGACTATATTTATAAGATTATGTATTATGTATTATTTATTATGTCCAAAGGAAGTAAGTAACACTTACACCCTCCCACTTAGAGAAATCAGTTACATGTATATATATATATATATATATATATATATATATATATATATATATATATATATATATATATATATATAGAGAGAGAGAGAGAGAGAGAGAGAGAGAAATAATATATTAAACCAGGGGACACGGTGGATTAGTGGTTAGCACGTTCGCCTCACACCTCCAGGGTTGGGGGTTCGATTCCCGCCTCCACCTTGTGTCTGTGGAGTTTGCATGTTCTCCCCGTGCCTCGGGGGTTTCCTCCGGGTACTCCGGTTTCCTCCCCCGGTCCAAAGACATGCATGGTAGGTTGATTGGCATCTCTGGGAAATTGCCCGTAGTGAGTGTGTGTGTGTGTGTGTGTGTGTGTGTGTGTGTGTGTGTGTGTGTGTGTGTGTGTGAATGAGAGTGTGTGTGTGTGCCCTGTGATGGGTTGGCACTCCGTCCAGGGTGTATCCTGCCTCGATGCCCGATGACGCCTGAGATAGGCACAGGCTCCCCGTGACCTGAGAAGTTCAGATAAGCGGTAGAAGATGAATGAATGAATGAATGTTAAACCTGTTTATATGAGCAGACGCTTTGTCTCACCGGACATCGTGGATATAACAGAGGTCCGATTGAGTTACAGAGTCACAAAGAATGCCTCTGCCTCACATCAGAGAACAAAAGCATTTTACTGACTAGTAAATATTGTTTGCAGCATGTGTTTCCATATCAGAAGAACAAGCCCTTATGTGTTATTAAGACACTTATCACATCAGTGGTAAAAGCGTCCCTGTGGTTTTAAACCCAGTACTGCATCCTACTGCAATCATTTTGGTCTCTTCCACATTTTGTAGCATCACAGCCTGGAAATGAAATGAACTTAATTGGGATTTTTATCACTTTATTTGTCCATGTATTACAGCCAGTGTGTCTAACAGTTCAAAATGATTTCTTTTCTTACATCTTCTGGGATATGGCTGTATCAGCTGTGCACATCTGTATCCTCATATTTTGTTGCCATATAATTTTCCATGGCAGATTACAGTAGCTCAAGCTCTATCAGAGTGAATGAAGATAGCAAAGCTTCTCAATAGGACTGAGATTTGAATTTATGCTTCTGTTCACCTACTTCAGTGTGACATTTTCAGTACGCTTAGTGTTGTTGCCTTTCGTTCCCGGTCGACGTGATTTAAGCCCATGCTTCACTGTGGATATTTTGTGCTTACAGTAATGAACTATGCTGGTGAATGTCATGCATTGTGGCAAAGCTATTGCATCGATGTTTCTGTTCGTGGATGATTGTGTGCTTGTGGATGTGACGGTGTGTATGTTCTGTATCTGCTTATCCACGACACGAAGAGTGAGTAAAAAATATATATATATATGACAAGGTAGTTGGCTTGTGATTTGTAGCTAAGTTTGTGACCTTACACACTTTCCTCACCACTACACATCCAACATCACCTACTTAATCTGTGTCCAGCCCATCGCTATTCTCTGCTGCTCCTCAGGTCCTCGAGGCCACAGACGAAGCCCGACCACGCATCTGAGATCAGTCGTTGTTTCTATAGGCACAGTCTCTCACACACAAAACAAACAAACAAAAAAAATTTTATTATAAGCTCTATTATCACAACCCAGACTGTTGGCTTGACAGGAGCACAGCCCATAGGCAGGTATCTCTAATAGGCGGTATGACGGCTGGCCGCTGACTCTCGGTACGGATAGACTACCTGTTTAATGTATTATAAAGTAAATGTGAACACTGTGCTTTGGATATCAAGCAAGGATGGAAGGAGAGTCCACTCAGACCGAAGGCTCCCAGCACTGGGCAACATGCCAGTACAATTTCCACTCACCGAATGATGTGCCAGCCTCAGTGATCTCAAACAACCACAGGAGTAATTGCATTTAAGTTATGCATTGAAGAATTTAATGGGGATGGAGAGGCCATGGGTGGACTGTTTTTTTTTTCTCTATGGACTTCTAATGAAGTAGAGACTATATATATATATTACATATCGTTATCGATACATATCGTTATCGATACATATCGTTATCGATACATATCGTTATCGTTTTATCACCCAGCCCTAGTTCCATCTAAACAATAATATGCAATGATAAAACATTTAGGATAATAATTTATTGATAATGATTAAAGCTGGTGAATACACTGCTATATTACATGTATATATATATATATATATAGAGAGAGAGAGAGAGAGAGAGAGAGAGAAATAATATATTAAACCAGGGGGACACGGTGGATTAGTGGTTAGCACGTTCGCCTCACACCTCCAGGGTTGGGGGTTCGATTCCCGCCTCCACCTTGTGTGTGTGGAGTTTGCATGTTCTCCCCGTGCCTCGGGGGTTTCCTCCGGGTACTCCGGTTTCCTCCCCCGGTCCAAAGACATGCATGGTAGGTTGATTGGCATCTCTGGAAAATTGTCCGTAGTGTGTGAGTGTGTGAGTGAATGAGAGTGTGTGTGTGCCCTGTGATGGGTTGGCACTCCATCCAGGGTGTATCCTGCCTCGATGCCCGATGACGCTCCCCGTGACCCGAGAAGTTCAGATAAGCGGTAGAAGATGAATGAATGTGGTATAAACAAAGTCAATATTGGTGCCAGACAGGCTGGTTTGAGTATTTCTATTACTTTTTGTTGATCTCTTGAGATTTTCACACACAGCAATCTCGAGAGTTTAGTCAGAATTGTGTAGTAAAGAATAAATCATCCAGTGAGCAGCTGTTCTGCAGACAGCAAAGCCCTGTTGATAACAAGGTCAGAGCTTAGAGACATGTTACAGTAATTCAGATAATCAAAACTGGACAGATGAATATGGGAAAGCGTGGCCTGGTCTAATGGATCTGATTTCTGCTGAGGCACACAGATGGTAGGTGTAATGGTGTGGGGAAAGATTTAGGTTTGTTAATATTAATCGGTCAGCGCTTGAAACTTCATCCTGCTTAAATATTGTTGCTGATCATGGGCAGACATTTATGGCCACGACGTACCATCTTCTAGTGGCTACTTCCAGCATGATCATGAACCATATCACAAAGCAACAATCAGGGCTGTCAGGTGTCACGCATTGAGAGTGACAGTCCGTCATGTCGGTCTTTCCTCCCGCTCTCCCGCCACATGTCGTATTTCTCACACAGAAAAACTTTTTGACTATTTATCATTTATTTAATAAGCCACAGCGCACAAAACGTATCAGTCCGCACCGCTGTCTCTATGGAAACGGGCAGGAATCAAGCGCGTCTCCCCTGGAGCTCTTAGTCGAGCCTGACACTTATCAGCCAATCAAAAAAAAGAGGCTACACAACAGCCAATCAGAAACTAGCACTATTGTATTTGGGTAAGACCTGGGGTCACTGACAACACCTGCTCGGAACATGTAGTCTAGGTCAGTGGTTCTCAAACTGGGGGCCCTTAGATGGTGCCAGGGGCCTCGGTTGACTGACAACACCTGCTCAGAACAAGTAGTCTAGGTCAGTGGTTCTCAAACTGGGGGCCCTGAGATGGTGCCTGGGGCCCCAGGGTCACTGACAACACCTGCTCAGAACAAGTAGTCTAGGTCAGTGGTTCTCAAACTGGGGGCCCTGAGATGGTGCCATGGGGCCCCGATGTCACTCTTGCCTGTCTTCAAAACTTGAGAGCCCTGAAAAATTGTCTCAGTCGTGTTACATGAACATGACGACGACTTTGATTTGAATCCAGCAGAACATGTTCATGACAAGAATCAAACACTCACTGGGATTTAAAAAAAAATGTCATGATTATATACAGTGGTGTGAAAAAGTGTTGGCCCCCTTCCTGGTTTTTAATTTTTTTGCACGTTTGTCACACTTTAATGTTTCAGATCATCAAACTAATTTAAATATTAGTTAATAATAACACAACATGCAGTTTATAAATGAAGGTTTTTATTATTAAGCGAAAACTAAATCCAAACCTACAGTACATGGCCCTGTGTTGAAAAAATGCTTGCCCCCCTGAACCTAATAACTGCTTGTCCCACCCTTCGTACCTAACTGCTATGTTCTGGACACTTGGCCAAAAAGTGCTTCAGTTGGAAAACAGCTTGATTCGCTTTGGCACCAGAATGAGCCTTTTTCTAGCATGCGTCAGACCTCACACAAGCTCTGTGACAACACAAAGACGGCCTCATCGTTCATGATGTCTCTTCCCAGGTGACAAAACGACCCCATTCCGTCACCATCAAAGAGAGAGACCAAGATGCAGAAAGTCTGTCCATTATGGCTGCCAGAGGGATCAGAGGCACCAATAGGAGATGAGCTCTGTTACAAATAATGCATGGGTTCTAGGCTTGCATGCTCTGTCTTGTCAAGGAGATGAAGCCGAGAGATGCTGATATACCACACGCTGACTCTCTGTGTATTTCCTCGGTCCTCTGGTGCTGATGCTGTTGGTTCAAAATTTGAGCTCATGAAAGTGTGGATGGATGGATGGATGGATGGGTGGATGGATGGATGGGTGGGTGGATAGATGGATGGGTGGGTGGATAGATGGATGGATGGATAGATGGATGGGTGGGTGGAGGGATGGGTGGATGGGTGGGTGGGTGGGTGGAAGGAAGGATGGATGGGTGGGTGTATAGATAGATGGATAGATGGATGGATGGATGGATGGATGGGTGGATAGATGGATGGGTGGGTGGATGGATGGGTGGATAGATGGATGGATGCATGGATGGATAGGTGCATGGATGGATGGGTGGATAGATGGATGGATGGGTGGATGGATAGATGGATGGGTGGGTGGATGGATGGGTGGGTGGGTGGATGGATGGGTGCATGGATGGATGGGTGGGTGGATGGATGGGTGGGTGGATAGATGGATGGATGGATGGATGGATGGATGGATAGATGGGTGGGTGGGTGGAGGGATGGATGGATGGGTGGGTGGATCTATAAAACTTTATAGAACTCTGAGTTGCCAGATCATGTCAAAATGGAAAACCGGTTATGATGAAAGTGAAAATGTTATAGTGCTTATTTAATAATATGGAAGCCTGTCATTCACTTTGAAGTTTGGTGTTTAAAACATTAATATTACATCTAATTAAATATTAACTCTGAACTGACATAAATGGTTTCACATAAGATTTTTAAATAACGTGAAAGCGACTGCTCATTTTTACGCTATAATTAAAACAGTCAGTGGAACTCGGTCTTTCATTAGCAGTCAGTTTATTTTTTATAAGATACGACTAGCATTTAGCAGATGGCTAATGAAACTGTTTTGATATTCAATCTTAACTGGCACTAATTCTGGGAGGGAAATAATGCTTTAGAGCTGTAATGATCTTGAACTTAATAGCAAACCTCAGATAATTCAGTCTTGGTCATTAAAAGTCAATAAGCTTTGAGACGTTTATGTGTATTTAATGAATGAGCTCTGCTCCTTTATACGAGGGATTTGCTACTGTAAAGCTCTGAAATTTCCCTTTTGTCTAAAGAAAGTGTCTTAACTAAAGATTTAAGAGTGAAATTTATTCTTGTGTCCCACAGAGTTGGGATCCATATACAATATTAAGCAAGAAAGAATTGATCAATTTTAGAACCGCTGTATATTTTACTGTCTAGGGTTTATAGTGAACACACATCCATAGTGAACACACATCCATAGTGAACACACATCCATAGTGAACACACATTCATAGTGAACACACATCCATAGTGAACACACATTCGTAGTGAACACACATTCGTAGTGAACACACATCCATAGTGAACACACATCCATAGTGAACACACATCCATAGTGAACACACATTCATAGTGAACACACATCCATAGTGAACACACATCCATAGTGAACACACATTCATAGTGAACACACATCCATAGTGAACACACATCCATAGTGAACACACATCCATAGTGAACACACATTCATAGTGAACACACATCCATAGTGAACACACATCCATAGTGAACACACATCCGTAGTGAACACACATCCGTAGTGAACACACATTCGTAGTGAACACACATTCGTAGTGAACACACATCCATAGTGAACACACATCCGTAGTGAACACACATTCGTAGTGAACACACATCCTTAGTGAACACACATTCATAGTGAACACACATCCATAGTGAACACACATTCATAGTGAACACACATCCATAGTGAACACACATTCATAGTGAACACACATCCATAGTGAACAAACATCCATAGTGAACACACATTCATAGTGAACACACATCCATAGTGAACACACATTCATAGTGAACACACATTCATAGTGAACACACATCCATAGTGAACACACATTCATAGTGAACACACATTCATAGTGAACACACATCCATAGTGAACACACATGCATAGTGAACACACATGCATAGTGAACACACATTCATAGTGAACACACATCCATAGTGAACACACATTCATAGTGAACACACATGCATAGTGAACACACATCCTTAGTGAACACACATTCATAGTGAACACACATTCATAGTGAACACACATCCATAGTGAACACACATCCATAGTGAACACACATCCATAGTGAACACACATTCATAGTGAACACACATCCATAGTGAACACACATCCATAGTGAACACACATCCATAGTGAACACACATCCGTAGTGAACACACATTCGTAGTGAACACACATTCGTAGTGAACACACATCCATAGTGAACACACATCCGTAGTGAACACACATTCGTAGTGAACACACATCCTTAGTGAACACACATTCATAGTGAACACACATCCATAGTGAACACACATTCATAGTGAACACACATCCATAGTGAACACACATTCATAGTGAACACACATCCATAGTGAACAAACATCCATAGTGAACACACATTCATAGTGAACACACATCCATAGTGAACACACATTCATAGTGAACACACATTCATAGTGAACACACATCCATAGTGAACACACATTCATAGTGAACACACATTCATAGTGAACACACATCCATAGTGAACACACATGCATAGTGAACACACATGCATAGTGAACACACATTCATAGTGAACACACATCCATAGTGAACACACATTCATAGTGAACACACATGCATAGTGAACACACATCCTTAGTGAACACACATTCATAGTGAACACACATTCATAGTGAACACACATCCATAGTGAACACACATCCATAGTGAACACACATCCTTAGTGAACACACATTCATAGTGAACACACATTCATAGTGAACACACATCCATAGTGAACACACATCCATAGTGAACACACATGCATAGTGAACACACATCC